>NC_142070.1:19722500-19889166 GCF_059756535.1 Pantherophis guttatus | reverse complement strand
ATCTTTGGAGATTAAGACTCCACCTCCACACCATGTGCCCCTTGCTCTCTTCCCTTTCATCTTTGATGATTTTAGTCAATTTTAATGTTAATATTTATTATTTTAATATTTTATTGTTTTTACCTGGTTTACTTGGTCACCTGGCGTCACCTCTTAGTGAGATGGATGGCATTGAAAATGAAACAAACAAACAAACAAACAAATAATAAGTAAATAAATAAATAAATGTATGTTCATATTCTGAAGCCTCCTTGCTTTATACAGTATGTCTAGCTGCTTTTGAAAATGCTCCAGAAATGAAAAAGAAAGAAAGAAACTTCTGGTTAAATTGGCCATGGAATACCTGAATACCATCCAATTATCATATAAGAGGAAAGGTATTTCTAGGGATGCTCTTTTTAGGTCTTTACATTATTATTGTCCCAGGTACTATGAACTGTTCTTGGTTTTTTTTTTTCCAAAGCCATATGTTCATTTACTTTCTCTTCAAACGCATGCTGTTATTGCTGCTGTTTGTAGTTTTATTTTACTTTTGTTGTGATGTGTTCTATTATAATTAGGGTTATCTTAAACTTATATTTTATATTTGTACACCACTTTGAAAACATTAGTTCTTGGCTGCTTACACATTCATTAATCGGTATTATTAAGGGAACAAGTCAGGGGTGAAATCCAGCAGGTTCTGACAGGTTCTGGAGAACCGGTAGTGGAAATTTTGAATATTTCGGATAACCGGCAAATACCACCTCTGGCTGGTCCCAGAGTGGAGTGGGAATGGAGATTTTGCAGTATCCTTCCCCCAGGAGTGGGGAGGGAATGGTGATTTTGCAGTATCCTTCCCCTGGAATGGGGTGGGAATGGAGATTTTGCAGTATCCTTCCCCGAGGAGTGGGGAGGGAATGGGGATTTTGCAGTATCCTTCCCCTGCCATGCCCACCAAGCCACACCACGCCCACAGAACTGGTAGTAAAAAAAAAATGGATTTCACCACTGGAACAAGTGCCTAATGTACTCCCTGTAAAATCCAACAATTATGAATTTAAAAGAACTTTAGATGTTTTGAGCTATTGTAACATACGGAAGTTCCTTCTCTGAGTCCATAACTGAAATAACATTATTAAATATGTCTACTATCTATCATCCTGCGTTCTGACTAACTATAGGACGATATTTGTAATTGCTAATACCAACAGGAGCCATTCTTAAAGCAGACTTATAAATACTTACAAAACAGATAATTTCAGTGCTTAAGAAGGAGAATGGCATAATATGGAGCAGAAAAAAGGGATAAAAATTCCTCAACTCCTATATTATGCAAATTCAGACCATTCAGAATTAAGCTGAAAGCAAGCTAAATACTATCATTTGGCCAAGCACTTTAGCATTTAGCTGCCTCTGTTTGAAATGGAAAACCTGCATTATTATTATTATACCGCCCTGACTGAGAAAGGTTTTATTCATGGATGCCTTACAGATGGGTCAGTGCTTTTCAAGGTATTCTTCCACTTGTGTTCAAATCTTCTTAGATTATAACTCTGTGGGCAAGTATGGATCACATCCAATACACTAATGCTAAAATCGGCCCTGCGAATGTCCTTCCCCTGTGTTTTTCCAACTTTATTTTTATACTGTTTGAAAATTTCATTTAAATTTAATTAAATTCAAATATTTAAATTAAATGTACAATTTAATAAATTATTACTATTATTTGTCATGACTTTTGAGCTTCATTTAACAGTAGTGATGGAAGAGACGGCTATTGCTACTATTGTTGTTGTCTCTGGATAATAGATAAACCAAAGGCACATTTAGAATGTTGAGTCCATACGATGGGTACACACACAAAATGGCTGACAAACTTTTGTCTATTCTCAAAATGGCCACCACCAATTTATCAGAAGGTGAACTAGCTTGTTCAACATGTTCTGTACAACCTCAAAGGCATTCCTATATATAAATGCGATTTCTTTGTAGCATGCTCACTTTATTTTTCTTTAATTAAACTGCTCTTTAAAAGTCAAATGGGAAAGGGAGCCCGGGAGGCACCGAGGAAAGTGATTGGAGCATACTGCTGCCTCCTGCAGCCTGAAAATTCTCTAGTGTAGCTGCTCATACTTCCCCACCTGAAAAAAATATTTTCATGGTGCAAACCTTTGGATGTAATGAAAGAAAGAAAGAAAGAAAGAAAGAAAGAAAGAAAGAAAGAAAGAAAGAAAAGCAGAGCCTTGGTAGTACAGTGGTTTAGTGCACCCTGTAATTAACACAGCTGCCTGCAATTTCTGCAGGTTCGAATCTCGCCAAGGCTCAAGGTCGACTCAGCCTTCCATCCTTTCAAAGGTAGGTAAAATGAGGACCCGGTTTGTGGGGGCAATAAGCTGACTTTGTATAAATATACAAAAGGATGAAGGCTATTGCTTAACGCATTGTAAGCCGCCCTGAGTCTCCGGAGAAGGGCGGCATATAAATCAAATTTAAAAAAAAGAAAGAAAAAAAAAAAGAAAGAAAAAGGATGCATACCAAGGGTAAACGTACAACAAAATTCAGATTTATCACATCCTTAGCTCATCTTATAACTAAATATGAAGAAAGACAGATTCTACCCACGATTCTCTTCCTCTTTGAGAGAAAGTTAAAAAAGTTTTAAAAATGGGACTTTGATGTTATATTATGTTGACGGCAGCAAGATTACCTTATGCACGAAAATGGAAGGACACTTTGATTCCCCCAATGGAGGGATGGCTGCAAAAGTTGATGGAGATAGCAAAGATGTCTAAATTGATTGCTTTGATTAAAGAAAAAAAAACCACAATTACTTTTGTTTCTACTTGGAAACCACTTCTGGACTTTGTGCTTGAGGTAGAAGAAAATGAAACTTCGATTTTGGGTTTTACCGATAGATAGCTTTTTGTTATAGAAATGACTAGTTTATGTCAAAGCAGAAAGTTGAGGTTTGATGGTATTATCTTATTTTACTGCAGCAAAGGAAGTCAGAAGTCAACACCTTTTCTTTCTTTCCCCCCCTTTCCCTACACTTTTCCCTTCCCTTCTCCCTGATTTGCACTCATGACTTTATGCTAAGTTACCCTTTCTCTATAGAAATGTTGAGAACTTTGGTGGCATTTTACATTTGAGACATTCCCCAAACAATCCACCCATGATTTTTTATTCATGAATTTAAAGTTAACATGCTGTTTTCAGTTTTGCTCTTTTAATACAATTGGTTTCTGCTCTGGAATAGATGTAAGTCAGAGACAATAACTTCCAACTTCTGTGTGAATTTGTATTTGTTGCTAGCTCCAATATCTGTGTAGTTCATTCATACTATAACAGACAAAAATGAATTGAAAGGACTTATTTTATGTTTTACACAGGTCATAAGTTTTCTTTCCAAATGCCAATAAAAGAGAACATTTGTAGCTCAGGGTTGAAATGATGGGCCCTTGGTGTTGTCTGAGCTTGATTTTCTTTCTTGCAAATGAGTTTTCCTGCAGACGAGCTATTGCATTGCTCGTTCCACTTATTATGTTTCTTCCATCGTGGAATCTGCTAATTTAGCCTTGAGATAAATTAAACAAACAGGAGATAAACAGGACAAACTCTTCATTAATCGAGTAGATTAGCCTGATGGTAGCATTTCTTTTCTTGTACAATTTGTGCTTTTATCTAAATTCAATACAAGTTTTAATGCATAAAGCTGGAACTGCTTATGGTTGCATGCCTATTTATATTCTTTAACCACGGTTACTTTGAGATCTTTCTTGTGAAAGCTTGAAAAGTGAGTGAGGGTTATTACCCAAGTCTTGTTCTGTTGATGTAATATGAACAGTAGGCACAGAAGAGGCTGTACTTCCTGAGAATGCTCAGGAAGATAAATCTATCTCAGCATCTACTTCTGTCCTACTATAGCAGCACCATTGAGAGTGTCCTGACATACGGCATTCTTGCATGGTATGGGAGCAGCTCTGCAGCAGACAAAAAAGCTCTACAGAGAGTCATTAAAACTGCCCAGAATATAATCGGACTCCAGCTACCAATCCTGGACAACATCTTCATATCTCGCTGTTTGAGGAAGTTGCACAACATTCTCAGAGACTCTTCCCATCCTGCTTACAATCTTTTTGGACTGTTGTCTTCTGGCAGAAGATACAAAACAATTAGAACTTGAACCACACGTTTTCTGAATAGTTTTTATCCCAGAGCTATAATTGCATTCAACAATGAACTAAAGGGCCACCATCAGTGAGCTGTTGGACAGCATTACTTGGTCTGTTGTGTGGATGTTTAGGTGGTTCAGGGATGGGGAATTTGTGGTGGGTGGGTGGATGTTTGGGGATTATTATGTGTGTTGGGCCTGGTCTTTGGGTGTTATGTGAATTTCGTTGTATGGGTATATTGTGTATATATGTACAATGACAATAAAGTTATACTTATACTTCTAGTCAAATGGGAAAATTTGTTTTTCTCTTCCATCGATATTTTGGCAAATCATTTGTGATCAAGGCCTTGTTCATTTTGACTGACTGCCTCATCAACTCTAATGTTCTCTCAGTGGTATGGACAACATTTAGCAGCAGACAGCATGGAACAAAGGAAGAAAACATGGGGTGCACCAATGTTAATGAAGATTTATTCCAGAGTGACATTTGATCAGAACTGCTGGGTGAATTCTAAGATTTCATTAGTTAAAGACAGAGAGGCGTCTGTCTGATTAAAAAGTGGGAAAAAACCAGTAGGGAACTCTCATAAATTACCACAGCTCAATTAGGTGCAGACAGTTTAGTGAGTGTTTATTACCGGCAGAAATGACGATTTTTCCAATTAGATTAAAAGGTTTGGAAAACAACAATTCTAGTGCTTAGTGATTTAAACCCTTTGGTAGAATAATGCATTGTGAGAAACAGCATTGATTAAAAGCAAACTGATAAGTTATTTGGGCTGCCTTCTTGTTTAGCGATGGAGCTCCTGCTGCTGCAGTACAATTTACCTCTCATGATCAATGCGTGGACTTGGCTAATTTTCTCCTTGGCCTGAAGATTTATATGAATGTAAAGGGCAGCTAAATCACTGTGAAAAATACCAACATGATTTATTTGAGGTAATCATGAAGGAAGCAGAGCTGCATAAATCATAGCCAATGTAGCCCTGCCACACTGAGCCCTTCAGGCTGGCATCTCTGCCCTAGACATGGGTTGGTGGGAAAAATTATCTGAAGGAATCTTCATTCTAGGGGCCCAGAGCTAGACATAAAAGAGACACTCAATCAAAAGTGGGAGTTTATTGGGTGTTTCTGAAGCAATTACTCTCTGTCTCTAGAAGTGAGTAACGTCATTCAGGGTTTGCCGAAATCCCACCATTTAAGTGTCTTTCTTGTATTACTACTATTTCCAGTAGTACAGAATAAATGAGCAATTTTCATACAGTGGGGAAAAAATGGGGTGTAAGAAAAGGAGTTGCTCTATGTCAGCACCAGTGGTGGGTTTCAAATTTTTTTACTACCGGTTCTGTGGGCATGGCTTGGTGGGCGTGGCATGGCTTGGTGGGCGTGGCAGGGAAAGGATACTGTAAAATCTCAATTCCCTTCCCAATCCAGAGGAAGGTTACTGCAAAATCCCCATTTCCTCCTGATCAGTTGGGACTCGGGAGGCAGAGAATAGATGGGGGCGGGGCCAGTCAGAATTTTTATTACCGGTTCTCCGAACTACTCAAAATTTCCGCTACCAGTTCTCCAGAACTGGTCAGAACCTGCTGAAACTCACCTCTGGTCAGCACCTCATTGGTTGTTTCCTAAGTAACTTGGTTGTAGACCCACATTTCCATGCCAAATCTCTGGCATCCCTAAGAAGTTATGAGAACATTCCTGCGCAAGCCCTTTAGGTAGTAGTAGAATTATCTATGTCTACTCTTCCATATAGGGGTGGTATTCACTTACCTTCGCTACTGTTTCGCAAATGTGAGTGCTTGCGCTTGTGCCCTCACTCCGCTCAGATGCACCACCTCCGCGCATGCACAGGGCCTTCTACACATGCACAGAGCATCAAAAACAGGATGTGATGACATCTGGGCGGGTGGGCGGAGCCTTCCGCAGCTGCTGCTATTGGTTTGCCCGAACCAGATAGAACTGGCTGAATACCACCACTGCTTCCATAGATGAATAAATGGCTAGATGAATAACTGGTATCATCTTCTACTGAGCAGTGACACACAGCCTGAATTTCCAAGGTCGTGGAAACCGTTACCAGAATATAATATCTCCTTAGATGTATATAAAGATCAGCTCTTCAGTCTCTCTAATCTGAGAACTCAAAAAAAGGAAGATGGTGTATGTCACTCATAAACGGTCCATATCTCCATTCTGCAACCTTCGGCATCAATGTTTACAACCGGGGCTGTTCTAGCTTATAGAGTTACATGCAATGTATGAAGCAGAAGGTTTTTTAAACATATAAAGATCTAATACTAACTATGATGATTGTATGCATCTGATAAGTCCCAATAAGAATGAAGCAGGTTGTATATTGTGTTCTGGTAGTTAGTAGTGTGTAAAAACCACAGGAATATATAGTGAAATCCACTTTGCTCATTCCTGAGGTGATGGAGTCATAGAACTTCTAGTATGAAATGTGACATAAGATCAGTTTTATCCTTCTAGTCTGGGAGCTTAAAATGAGAAGGTTTGTGGATATTGGACACTCAAAAATTGCCCAGAAACTCCCAAAGTCATTAATGTAATCATTAATAGAATAGCATAAATAGTTATCAATAGTGATGGAATACACACACACACACACACACACAGAGAGAGAGAGAGAGAGAGAGAGAGTATGTGTATATGTATATGTAATATGTAAATAAATAAATAAATAAATAAAGAAAGAATGAATGAATGAATAAATAAATAAATAAATAAAATAAGTAAGTAAGTAAGTAAATGGGGACAGTAGGACAGGGATGATAGGCATGATGGTGTGCTTATGCACGCCCCCTTTATGGACCTCTTAGGAATGGGGTGAGGTCCACGGTAGACAGTTTAAGGTTGAAGCTGTGGGGGTTAGAGTCAAGTAGAGCATTCCACAAATAATAAATAAATAAATAAATAATAAATGAATGAATGAATGAATGAATGAATAAATTAAGTAAGTAAGTAAGTAAGTAAGTAAATGGGGACAGTAGGACAGGGATGATAGGCATGATGATGCTTATGCACGCCCCCTTTATGGACCTCTTAGGAATGGGGTGAGGTCCACAGTAGACAGTTTAAGGTTGAAGCTGTGGGGGTTAGAGGATGTAACAACGGAGTCAGGTAGAGCATTCCAGGCATTGACCACTCTGTTGCTGAAATCGTATTTTCTGCAATTGAGTTTGGAGCGGTTTACCTTGAGTTTTTCTCTATTCTTTACTGGGGTTCATTGCCACAAGAGTTCTACTAGTGTTCAGAAGAGCACAAAGCAAATAACATTAAGATCTTGTCATTCAGCATGGGAAAACCTTTAGGACAGAGCCAGCATACATCGGCCTCACTCCACCTTGGCAGTTAAGCATTAACTAGGCAACTAACAAACTCTCTTCCTTTAATCTAAGCCAATATTTTGACACTGACTGTCAGCAGTTTTCCAACATCTAATTACAACCATCCAGGGAGATGGATAGCGACTCGTTGTCAGATGTGCTCAGGCAGAGTCTGGACAGCTATCAGTCAGATAAACTTTCATTTGGATTCAGGCTGTGAGCAGAGTAGCATTTGGCCTAATGGCCCCTTATAGCTACGGTTCTATAAAACGTCTCAACAGAGCTATTCATTTTCATGCATTATAATGAAGTGGGAAGAGAGGAAACAGATGGATTGTAGTTCCTTGTTTTGCACATCTGTTGTGATACATGAAATGACCCATTTGTTCCATGTCCAAGACCAGTCTATTTACAGTAGCTCATAGATTTTTGCGTCCCCAAATTCACTTGCACAAGCAGAAGCAAATAAAAACTGGCATTATTATTTATTTTTTGCCACGCCGTGTTCTTATTCTGCATGATTATTTGTCTGAATGCCAAATACGATTAAACAAACGATTTCCCCAAAACTGCCTTGGTGCACCCTTTTAAAAAGTGATTCGATATTGGAGCTTAACATTTCCTATATAAAATCTTTGCAGATACAAGAGGTTGTGGATCTCCATGCTGCTGGGTCAATGCATTTTTATGCTTCCTTAAATTAGTGTTTTGTACAATTATCAGCTTATCATATAATGAAGCCATCGAATAATAGCAATAAAAAATTCAGCTCATCTGTCTGGAACCCGCACTGCATATCTGACATTAATACAATTGAGAGAGTCCAGAGATATTTCACAAGAAGTGTCCTCCACTCCTCCATTTGCAACAGAATACCTTATACCACCAGACTTGAAATTTTGGGTTTAGACAACCTAGAACCTCTCCGTCTTCGGTCCGACCTAAGCGTAGTACATAAAATTATCTGCTACAATGTCCTACCTGTCAATGACTACTTCAGCTTCAACCACAACAACACACAAGCACACAATAGATACAAACTTAAGATAAACCACTCCAAACTCGATTGCAGAAAATACGACTTCAGCAACAGAGTGGTCAATGCCTGGAATGCACTACCTGACTCTGTGGTTTCTTCCCCAACCCCCACAACTTTAACCTTAGATTGTCTACTGCTGACCTTGCCCCATTCCTAAGAGGTCTGTAAGGAGCGTGGATAAGTTCACAATCATGTTTATACTTTTATATGTACTCTCATATATGATTGACAAAATAAATAAATAAAATAAAAAGCATTCAGGCTGACTTGAGGTACTGGGAATTAAGGGATCATGTATCCTTTTCACAGCCATCCATATACATATTCAACACGACATGTTTGAGACAAAGAGAAAACCTAATCTCTTTTCAGCATCTGTACATGTTCTGTCCCCGTCTCACACACGCACACCAGCAGTCAACCAAGAGTTAAAATAAACCAACAGACAAGAATTTCCTTTGATAACAGAATTGGCAGCAACCCAGTGGCTGCTTGCCAAAAGTTTTTACTTACAAAGGGAGGTTTATCTCCTCCAACCGAAACATCAAAGTAAGTCCACAAAAGCCAAAGAATAGTCAAGTCCAGTCCAAAAATCAATCCAAGCAGAGCATATAACAAGGTTCCAGAAATGCAGAATGACTTGCTAGCTTTCAGTTTTGTCCGTCACAAAGCCTGAATGGCCACCACACCCCCTTTTATCCCCTGTGGGGTGTGGTCCAGTGACTCAGCTTAATCTCTGGCATGCCTCCTTCTCTGCTGCACGTGCTTGTCTTTCCGACGCTGTCGGGGTTCCAGCCAAGACTTATCTCTGTCGCTGTCTAACTATGGCTGCTCGGAAGTGCCTGGCTCCTGGCCTATCTCTTGGCCTTTGGAAGACACCTGAGGCATTGCCAGAGAGGAGGGTCCTGGAGAGGGAGGCCTTGCCAACTCCTCTCTTTCACTTTTGGAGTCTTCTCCCTCCGATAAGATGGGCTCGGGGGTCGGAGTCACAACTGTACAATCTATCAGCGACAAAGGTATGACTAGGCAGAAAAAAACATAATCAAAACTTCCAGAGGCTATGTGGGTGGCAACAAGAGTAGCTAAAAAGTCAAAAAGAGGTATTTGTGCTGAAATTGCAATTTTTCTAACATTTTGCAACTCGCACATCTCAAATGTTTGTCACTTCATTACAGGTTCTCCCCAGTTAGTAGGATGTGAGCAATGGTATGTGGGCTTGCAAGTTAGTTTTTAAATTAAGGATCCCAGTTAATGGGGAGTACAGGTAGCCCTCAACTTACAACAGTTCATTTAATGACCGTTCAAGGTTACAACAGCGCTGAAAAAAGTGACTTATGACCATTTTCCACACTGACAGCCTTTGCAGCATTCCCATGAGCGTGTGATCAAAATTCAGAGGCTTGGGAACTGGTTCATACTTATGACCCTTGCTGTTTCCCAAAGTCGTGTGATCACCTTTTGCAACCTTTTGACAAGCAAAATCAATGGGGAAGCTTAACAACCATGTCACTAACTTATCAAATGCAGAGATTCATTTAAAAACTGTGGCAAGAAAAGATTGTAAAATGGGCGAATATTCACTTAACAAATGTGTCACTTAACAACCAAAATGTGGGGCTTGACTGTGGTTGTAAGTCGAAGACCATCAGTACTACATGCAGCACAAGTACAATTAAGGTTGATAATCTTGTGTGTGTGTGTGTGTGTGTGTGTGTGTGTTTGTGTGAGTGAGTGATACATGAATGTGGCAATTGAGCAAAACCACTGTGGGGGGTAGAGGTATATGGAAGGTAGGAGGAAAAATAGTACAGCATAAAGTAAGGGAAAAAAGAGAACTAGCTATATTGTGTAATTGTGAAACTAAAAGAAAGGGCTGGATGAAGATGTTATGGAGTTAATGAATTGATGCATGGAAGTGAAGTAGCTTTAATTATTAATGAAATGGCTAAAGTGGGTATCAAAAAATAAGCATTGGTTCATCTAGTTGTTGTAAGTACACATGAAAATAGGAAGCCACCACATGTTACATTCTAGTTTCATGTTGTGAAAACATTACACAACATTCTGAATTAATGCAACCCTAGAAGGAAAAAAAATATATATATTTTGTTAAGTGACTTGAATGGATCAGTGGAAAGAGATGTGAGAATACAGAAAAAGTAATAAAGCTATTCAGGGCCCCAAAAATGACAGGGATGGTCCTTGTTGGTGAGTATCTGCCAAAGTCTAATTGTTTCAAGTACATGTTTTAAGCACATTCATCCATATACATGAAAAAGGAATGAATATAAATGTATGAGCTGAGAGACATTGATTGATCCAAGTTTCTCAATAGCCAAATGGATGTCTTGAATATGTTTTCCCTTGTTCAACACCTTAACTGCTATATATAAGTACCATTAATGTACAAATTATCGACACATTTTCACTGTTTTCTTTCTGGAACTCAGAAATTAATGCAGAAATGGAATGGAATCAAACATTAGGTCCATAAAATGAAAAAAAGAAAAAACAACAACAACAACCAGGCATTCAGCTGATGAGTTTGACTCTTGCCTCAGCCCTTCTATTCTCCATTGTGTTTGACTTTACCAAGCAACCCTTCTAAGCAATTCTTTTTCTGGTGAGAATCTCTGGGACAATGGCACTTTTTAATATTTTTTTTTTTTGAGCATCAGGTTGGAGAGAAGCTTTTTGCCCATACAAAGGCACTCTTCCACTTCAGCTCTTTGATATACCTTCCCTGCTAATCTAAATGTGGTAATAAATCACATTTTTCTTTTGGCTTCGTGTCTTGATGCGAGCAGACAGCAATTCTGTTAGCTTGGGAAGGTTATTATTTTATTTCAGTAGGAAAAAAAAGCCTGTGAATATGCCTCAACCTGATGGTTTGATTGGGTGTCCTGCTCAGCTAAGCAAACTGAGCAAGTGTAACTGTTTTAGCAAGACAATTTGCTGAAAATTCTCAGCCACACTATAAAATTGCCATACTATGAAACAGCTGGAATTACTCTTAAGGGTCTACAAAAATTTTAGTCAGTGTAAGACTAACCAAGGAAATGGTATTAAACTTTCTTCTTTTTAAAGTTTGGATTCCACTCATAATTAACTGGGCCTTTGCCTATGGAGCAGCCAATATTTGATTCCCCCACTCTACCCTTGTTTAAAGCAACCCAATAGAATGGGCTAAAGCCTTCTTTACTGGCACTGTGAAAACCTGAGGCGCCTGGGAGATGTAGTGTTGCATTGAATTTGATCTATATCAGGGGTGTCAAACTCGATTTCATTGAGGGCCGCATCAGGGTTGTGTTTGACTTTGGAGGGCCGGGGTGAGTGTGGCCAGCTGTGATGGCCTCTTGCGCACAGTCCCCAAGGCTCTGTTTTCGCTGGCACAGGGCTGCAGTAGGCCATTGTGGTCAAAAATGGAGCCCGGGAGGGCTGCACGCGGGTGTCCCAAGCTCCGTTTTTGCTGGCAGAGGCACCACAGGCCAGTCCTTTGCTGTTTCTAGGGTGGCCCTGCAGGCCAGATTTAAGCACCCCACGGGCTGGACCTGGCCCACGGGCCTTGAGTTTGACACCCATGATCTAGATCAGTGTTTCTCAACCTTGGAAGCTTGAAGATGGGTGGACTTCAACTCCCAGAATCCCCCAGCCAGCACTGCTGGCTGTGGGATTCTGGGAGTTGGAGTCCACCCATCTTCAAGCTTCCAAGGTTGAGAAACACTGATCTAGATGATGCCACTAATATCTAATGAAAATGATGGTGGTAGTTCTTTCCATGACTGTTATTTTAGGAAAATAACAGAAAGCAAGCGGGAGGAAGTGGGATGGAAAGACACCCAAACACCCTAATTTGGAATAGTGAAGGAGACAATTAAGCTGAAATCTAGACAGTTCCCTGCATTCCTAGTTAAACGTGAAGGAAGATCTGCTTAATTAGGAACCAAATAAACCAAATGTATCCAAATAAAATCCAAATTAACACATCTAAGGTGAGTTTATGCCACACCAATTCCAGTGCTATATAGCTATATTCATTTATATCAGCTGTTTTTCCTTGTATTGGGAAGTGGCAGAAAATAAATTACTGAGAAATTGTATATCAAATTTTGGCATAATCCTAGTTAAAAACAACCATGCAGATAACCGCATTTTAGAAGAGACATCTTCTGTCTTGTTCATATGTAGCTTTAGCTTTGATTACAAATAGATGGGGATAGATGGGGAACTCATCAAATTTGCAGATGACACCAAGCTGGCAGGAATAGCCAACACTCCAGAAGATAGGCTCAAGATACAGAAGGATCTTGACAGACTTGAACATTGGGTGCTATCTAACAAAATGAAATTCAATGGTGAAAAAAGTAAGGTTCTACATTTAGGGAAGAAAAACAAAATGCACAGGTACCATATATGTAGTACCTTGCTCAATAGTAGTAACTGTGAGAGGGATCTTGGAATCCTAGTAGACAACCATTTAGATATGAACCAGCAGTGTGCAGCAGCTGCCAAAAAAGCCAACACAGTTCTGGGCTGCATAAACAGAGGGATAGAATCAAGATCACATGAAGTGTTAATACCACTTTATAATGCCTTGGTAAGGCCACACTTGGAATACTGCATTCAGTTTTGGTCACCACGATGTAAAAAAGATGTTGAGACTCTAGAAAGAGTGCAGAGAAGAGCAACAAAGACGATTAGGGGACTCGAGGTTAAAACATATGAAGAACAGTTGCAGGAACTGGATATGTCCAATTTAATGAAAAGAAGGACTAGGGGAGACATGATAGCAGTGTTCCAATATCTCAGGGGTTTCACAAAGAAGAGGGAGTCAAACTATTCTCCAAAGCACCTGAGGGTAGAACAAGAAGCAATGAATGGAAACTAATCCAGGAGAGAAGCAATTTAGAACTAAGGAGAAATTTCCTGACAGTACAATTTATAAGTGGAACAACTTGCCTGCAGAAGTTGTGAATGTTCCAACACTGGAGGTTTTTAAGAAGAGATTGGATAACCATTTGTCTGAAGTGGTGTAGGGTTTCCTGCCTGGGCAGGGGGTTGGACTAGAAGACCTCCAAGGTCCCTTCCAACTCTGTTATTCTATTTCTATTTCTATTTCTACATTCACGATCCTACATGTGCATACAAAAGCTTTGAAGGTGGCAGATCATTTCCATGGTCTTCATCTGCAGCATATACGTATTAACAGTTAATGCCCAGGGGTGAAATGCTCCTGATTCGGACCGGTTCGGACGAGCCGGTAGCAATGACAGCCAGTGGTTAGAGATCCGGTAGTGATGGCGGCTCGAGGCTCCGCCCACCTACCAGGTTGTCGTTACTGCCTGGTTTTAGAAGGGTTTGCGCATGTGCAGAGGGTCGGCACGCGGCACGTGCACTTCCGAACCGGTAGGGAAGGTAAATAGATTTCACCCCTTATAATGCCTATTAGTGAAAAAAGATGCTTAGAGTAATGTCTGAACTATCCCTTGATTCAACAGCTCTTGAATAACGTGGAAAGCTTGTTCTGCTTTTTTGCAAGCTTTATGCAAAAACAATGGCATCAATTGCTTCTTTTCTTCACATATGTCCATTCTACACCAAGGACAGTAATCCTTTCTTACAAGATACTGTTGTGATGCAAGAATACATCTCTTTGCTTTATGTTTACATCACTTCACCACTATAATTCATATTGCGTGTTAAATAACCCCATTAAGTGGAAGCAGGAAAAATGACAAGCCATTTATGGATTATGTGAATGTAATTGAAGAGGGTGATGGGACAACTTCTTTATTTAATTCAGCTTTAAACCATAGAGGGTTGTGGGGGTGTGTGGAATATTTCTCAGATCATTTAATTTATATATCTTTGAGAGTCTGACACACATAATTGATTCCCCCCCCCCTCAACTTAAACACTGGTTTATTTGAGAAGAATATTATTTATTTACTTTTTTGCTTACTTACTCTGCAAGAGTTGAATCCCAAGCTTTTGGGCTCAAAATAAACACAAGTTATTGAAATGTATTTGACATTCCATAAGATATGGTGTAATAGTAGGAGAATTGTGTCCCCCTCTATACCCATAGATGTTTATGTATTAAAAACAAACGCAACATGGCAACAGAAACTGGAGGACTGAGAAAACTGAAATTTTAAACTCAGAGAACTTATTTCCCACATTCCCTAAAGTCACAGGGAATTGTGGTCTTATCTGGATGCTTAAACAGAAGAGAACCTTTTCCAGTGACCTGATGAACCAAGAAGTAGTCCTGCCAACAGCAGCTTCAAAGATAATCTTTTGTATCTGTGTGTAATCAATCAAATCATGGATTGTAGTACCTTTCTTAGTCATGAAATATTATATCATCTGGAGACAGTCTCCATCCATCCAGTTATTGACAGACTCTTTCCTTGATAGGTATCCAAGTAACCCTGATTGTTTTCCACATTTGGACGTTTTGTAGTTCCACTATGCAATGTGAATAAGTTCTTCATACCATGTGTAATTAACAGCAGTTTTAGCCATAGGGTATGAAAGTTAATAAAATCGTTTTGTTTCAGAGGAAGCATAGTTTATATTTAGTTTGCAGAATTATAGATCTGCCAAAAGTAGCTAAAAAATGGAATCTCCATAAATCCTGACAATACACTTTCTATCTTCTGGTAGGATATTTCCTATTAATACAGTTAGTCCTCATTTAGTGACCATAATTGAGACTAGCAACTTAGTTGTTCAGTGAAAAGGTGTCTTAGCAAAACTGAAACTGTGCTTACAATCTTCCTTCGGTTTTCCTTTGCTTTACAGAGCTGTGAATCAGGGGTGGGTTCTACTTACCTTTACTACCGGTTCGCATCGTGCTCACGCGCTCTTCTACGCATGCGCAGATCGCCTATGATGACATCCGGGTCAGTGGGCGGAGCCTCCCGCCGGTTTTACTACCGGTTCTTGCGAACCGGTCCAAACCGGGGCCAACCCACCACTGCTGTGAATGTCACAAATGTAAACATTGGTCACAAAGTTACTTTTTCATCACTCTTGTAATATGAATGGTTGCTATATAAGGCAGTCACTAAGCAAGAATATATAGGGGAAAGGGAATAAAAGATTAGCACAACAAAAAAAGGTCTCACAATAAAGCCACAACATTTGTCTAAGGAACCTGCCATAACGTTGTCCTTCTGTGGTTGTTCTGTTCCCTTCCAAACCTCTATTTCACATTTTATGGAGTTTTATTCAAATTTATCAACTCGCACACAATCCCACTACAAAAAGTTGGCTTCTGCATGCACTTCAATTTTTTCACATTTACCATCTTTCTAGATGGTTGTGTCATGTGCATATAGATAAAATTTAGTCAGTGAGAAAGAAATCTCTCTTGATGTATGGTATAATAAATATAGAAGGGAACATAAATATAAAATGGTGAAAAATTACTATGTAAGTGCAAGGCTTCATGTTTTTATGCTCCCACATTATCTCATTACAACCCAGTCATTTTTAAAAAGCCAAAGTCGTCCATATATAGATTTGTAGACTATTTCCCATGCTATATGATTCGTAATTATCTGTCATTTATCTACTGGAAAAGTTCCTTTCCTGTCATTCTTCAGAAGCGAAATGCTTCCTTATTTATGTATATTCCTGCATTTAGAACATGAATATACACTGAATTCTGAATCAAGGACAGTATCTCTTGGGCTCCTGAGGTCTACACTTCAAATCCACACTTCAAAGAGCGATCTGGGCCAGCTCAAAGAAATAGATGGGGCATGACAAGATCTGTATTTTTAATTTAATTTTAAATAAATGTAATTAAATGCAGTTGATGTAGTTGATCTGAATATATTCACTATATATACTTGCAGGGTGGATAAAAATCAATGATTTTTTTTAAAAAATCAAAAAAATCAGATTTTTTTTTTATTTAAATCGGATTTTTTTTATTTAAATCGAATTTATTTTAATAAAAAACTTTTGGGGTAAAAATCTATCGTAAGATAGTTTTCTATTTAAGATACATAAATAGTTTACTCAGCATGAAATGGAGCTTAGTTATGTAGCATGAAGCTGTATATTCTGCAACACTGGGACTATCGGTGAGTCAACAGTGGGTCAAAGGAGTAGCAGAGATGACAGTTGCTCTTTAAAAATTATGATTTAAATCGAGTTGATTTAAATCAAGCCTTTTTACTAGTGATTTAAATCATGATTTAAATTGTGATTTAAATCAACTCGATTTAAATCAAATCCACCCTGTATACTTGTATACAAGCCCATCTGAATCCCTTTAAGTCACATAATTTCTTTGAAGCTTTGCACAGCCTAGATGGGCAAAAGGTAGGCAACAAGTGGTGAGTTGCTCTCGGTTCTGTCTGGTTCTTTAGAACCGATAGTAAAAGTGGCGGGAGGCTCCACCCACCCACCTGGACGTCATAATTGACGATCTGTGCATGTGCAGAAGCTTCCGTTGCGAACCGGTAGTAAAAGTAAGTAGAACCCACCCCTGGTAGGCAAGCAGGGAGGCAGGCAAGCAGGCAAATGGGGATAGCTTTGGCAAGTAAAAGCTAAGAATTTTTTACAGATTTTAAAATCCATAATGATTTCTTTTGGTTTTTTTTTAATTTGTTATTCTGTAGGTGAGAATTTGAAATGATTAGTTGGACTTTCAAAACTCCTCATCAAGGATCTTTTACAGGTATTCAGCAGGTTCTGACCAGTTCTGGAGAACCGGTAGCAGAAATTTTGAGTAGTTCGGAGAACCGGTAAATACCCCTTCTGACTGGCCCCGCCTCCATCTATTCTCTGCCTCCCGAGGCCCAGCTGATTGGGAGGAAATGGGGATTTTGCAGTAACCTTCCCCTGGAGTGGGGAGGGAATGGAGATTTTACAGTATCCTTCCCCTGCCATGCCCACCAAGCCACGCCCACCAAGCCACACCCACAGAACTAATAGTAAAAGAAATTGAATCCCACCACTGGTCCTTTAAAAATATATCTTTAAACCTTTTTCTTCTTCTGAATGCACAGGGAGGGGTACTCTCCATAAGCTATCTGTTTGGATCCTTCAAGCTAAGGAAGGGGCTTTTATTCCTCATCTTCTCATTGCAAAGTGACATGAGTCAGCTAGTCATACAATAGAGGGATTGTGTGTGCAACTGCGTAATAAGCTTATTCCAGCCTTTTCTAATTTGTGCACTTTTTGTAATGGTCTCTTTTCTTGGACTTTCTGGATTCACAAGTCTGCAAACCTTGAATTAGCATGCATTCCTCCCCCCTCCCCTTTTGGGGTACTTGTAGTAATCCAACCAGCCTTAGTATTTCCTTCTGTCTCAGCAAGGAGTGAAAAATAATAAGTGATCTCCAAGAGCTGAAAAATAAAGCTGAGCAAAAACACAATGCAAAGACCCAAAGAAGAGATGGATGGAATGTATAAGTTTTCTTTGATCGGTTCTTAGCAATAATTTATCAAAGAAGAACCAGCAATAATATAAAGTTCAGCTCTCTTTCCTTATGGTCATGATATTTTTATCATATGCAGCCCTGCTCAGTCACTTGATTTTATCCCAACTCCTCCTCCCTCATAGACATTTAAAGAAGCACTAAGAAACATTTTAAAACAGGGGTGTCAAACTCAATTTCATTGAGGGTCGCATAAGGGTTGTGTTTGACCTCTGGAGGCCAGGGTGGCATGGCAAGGGTGGGCATGGCCAACTTGATGTCACTTGTGTCGGGGGCGCTTGTGGTGGCCTGAGTGCTCTGCCAGTGAAAATGGGCTCCTGAGCACCTTCACCTGCCACGGCCTCCTGCAACCCTCTGCCTGCAAAAATGGAAGCACTGCGGGCTGGTCCTTCGCTGTTTCCAGGGTGGCCCCACAGGCCAGATCCAGTGGTGGGATTCACCCAGTTTGCACCACTTCAGGAGAACCAGTTGTTAACTTTCTCAGCAGTTTGGTGAACTAGTTGTTGGAAGAAATCATTAGGGTAGAGAATCGGTTGTTAAATTATTTGAATCCCGCCACTGGCCAGATCTAAGTACCTCATGAGCCGGATCCAGGCTCCAGGCCTTGAGTTTCACACCCCTGTTTTAAAAGATTTTATTTTAAAACATGGATCAGTGAAACCCTGCAAAACACACCTTTTTTGCAGCTGTACTATAAACCTCTTATGGCTGGTTTTCTTGCCTCCTTTTCCTTCTCACTGTTCTGAATTAAGACAAGTCTCTCCCTTCTCTTCCCCTCCCCCCCGCAATGGAAATGGTTATGCACCCTCACATTGTGTCTTCACTGTGGTTTTGCTTCCAAATCAACCCACAATTGTGACAATTTTTTTTTCCTGGTTAGAGGTGAGTTAAAACTCTTTTGGCTTCTATATTATAAAAAGCTAGTTTTCTTTTCCCCAATGCTGATGTATTCATTTGGTGTCCCTAGAACTGTGATGGCGAACTTATGGCACGCGTGCCACAGGTGGCATGCAGAGCTTTCCCTGCAGGCACGCAAGCCATCGCCCACCTCAGCTTCACTCTGCATGAGCATGCGCCTCCCACCGGCCAGCTGATTTTTGGATCGCTGCCATGCATCCATGGGAGGTGGGGCGCATGCGGGAAATGTGTGCACGTGTGCAGGGGCAGGGGGGTTATGCGTGCATGTGCGAGGTGGGGGTGTGGCACCCTCACAGCCCATATTGAGCCTAGTAGGCCTCCCTGCAGCCTCCTGGGACCAAAAACGGGCTACAGGGAGATGGCACGCCCCCCCCCATGGCCTGTTTTTGGTCCCAGGAAGCTGCAGTGTGGCGTGCTCGGTCCAAAATGGGCCGTGGGGGGGTCGTGCGCACATGCACAGGGGGTGGGGAGAGTGTGTGTGGGGGTTGCGCACGCATGCGTGAGGAGGGCAGGGCATGGGGGGGGTCACACGCACATTGCATTATGGGTGCAGGCACACGCACACACGTGCTTTCAGAACGCAATGACAAAAAGGTTAGCCATCCCTGCCCTAGAATCTGGCTATGTTCCCAACTATTAAAAATTAAGTTTGGATGAATGTGGCTATAAACTCTCGTGGAGAAGGAATTGTACTCTCTCTTTCCATGGAAAAGTCTACGTATGCATGGTTCATGCCACATCTAGGCAACAATTGAAATCTTGACAGAGTTGCTCCCTGAAAAAAACCAGTGCTTAGTAGTATGGAATAATGTTCTTCTGTGTCTTAACCTTTTTCATTGGGATTCTAAAAGAACGGCAAGGTTTAATTGTGAACATTGTGTGCCATTTTTTCCCCAATATGATCACTGTCAAGGATCTGGACCCCTTGGGTTATGACTTGAGATTCAGAACTGTCACAATAAAACTGCAAGAACTTTGTGGAGGCACTGCTTCTTTTGATTTATTGTTGTCAGCTTTAAGGCATTTCTGATTTTGTTCTCACACATGGAACGCAGCAGAGATGCAATCTTTTTTGAGTTGGCAGGCACAGTGGGAGATCTTGGAAGTTAAACTCTAAATACTAATAGGTGCTGCCAGGACAAAAATCAAATCTGATGCCATGTTATTTATATTTAAATGTAATAAAATGTAAATATATTTAATCGAATTATTCTCTGGTTTTACGGTCAACAATTTTCCCTTTCTTTCGTATTAAAAATTGTAACTTGGAAACAACCTTTGGAAGTTCTCCAGGGGAAGAGACATACTGAACTCTTTCAGTTTTTTTCTTTTTTCTTTTTCCTTGCTTTGATGGCTTTGGTTCTGTTATTTATGATGTGGGGGGGGGGAGGGAGGAGAAGAAGAAGGAAGGGAGAAAGAGAGAGAGAATATATCATCCATGTAGGGATTAAGTTGATGGTCTACTAATGGATACTCCCAGGTTCTAGTCCAGTGATGGCTAACCTTTTTGCCATCACGTGCCAAAAGCTGGAGGAATACGGGGTGGTCACGCGCGTGTGCGCCCACACCCATAATCCTATGTGCCATGCCCCCCCATGAATACACTTGCGACCCCCCCATGCTCCCCTTGCTTTTGGCATGTAATGGCCTGGTGGCCCGGTAGGCCTGTTGTTTTGCCCTCCCCAGGCTCCAGAGGCTTTCTAGGAGCCTGGGGAGGGTGAAAACAGTCTTCCCCACCCCCCCCGAAGGCCCTCTGGAGGCCAGAAACAGCCCATTTGCCGACTTCTGGTGGGCCCAGAAGGCCAAAAATCAGCTGGCCATCACGCACATGCGTGCTGGAGCTGAGCTAGGGCAACGCTTACGTATCCACCAATATGGGTCCGCGTGCCACCTGTGGCACATGTGCCATAGGTTCGCCATCACAGTTCTAGTCCATCCTTAACCAAGGAAGATGATTGGGTGACTTTGCTCCAATCATACTGCTTCAAAATGGGAGATGAAAAAAATCTACCAGTTAACCAACATTGAATCCGTGTGGTAGATTAGTTCTTAACCTATAGGTAGTCCTCGACTTATAACAGTTCATTTAGTGACCGTTCAAAGTTACAACAACAGTGGAAAAAGTGACTTAGGACCATTTTTCACACAACCATGGCAGCATCCCCGTGATCACGTGATCAAAATTCAGCCACTTGGCAATTGGTTCATATTTATGACGGTTGCCGTGTCCTGGAGTCATGTAATCCCCTTTTTCATTCTTCTGACAAGCAAAGAGCCTTGGTAGTACAGGGGTTTAAGGCACCCTGTTATTAAGCTGGTTATTAAGACCAGCTGCCTGCAATTACTGCAGGTTCGAATCTCGCCAAGGCTCAAGGTTGACTCAGCCTTCCATCCTTTCTAAGGTAGGTAAATTGAGGACCCAGTTGTGGGGGCAATAAGCTGACTTTGTATAAATATACAAAAGGATGAAGGCTATTGCTGAGCACATTGTAAGCTGCCCTGAGTCTCCGGAGAAGGACGGCATATAAATCAAATAAAAAAAAAAAAGTCAGAAGCCAGATTCACTTAACAACCATGTTACTAACTTAAGAACTGCAGTGTGTCAGGTTCCAAGTAATACACCCATAGCAAACAGAACTCCGAGGCAGGTAGGAAAGAATATTTTTATTGGACATATCATATTAGTATAGGCTGGTGAAAAACGACTCTGAATGTTCCTACAGTTTTCACCTAAGGAAAAGTTTTTCCCCTTTCCCAAACAATCAGTCACATGGTCCAATCAAGGTGTCATCCAATTGCCTGGAAACTTCATTCCTCCTCTGTCCACCACCTGTGGAAATATCCTTGGTTCCCAAGATATAGTATTTTGTTTTGGCTACAAAACCCAGCTATCTCTATTCCCCCCTTTCTATCCCTCAGCTCCAGTGTGGCAACATTGAAGCCTCAAAATGGCCTTGCTCAGGTCAGCTTCAGGCTTGACCCAGTGATTCACTTAACAGTTGTAGCAAGAAAAGTCATAAAATGGAATAAATTTTTCTTAACAAAAGTCTCACTGAGCAACAGAAATTTTGGGCTCAATTGTGATCATAAATCGAGGACTACCTGTATAAAAAGGTCCTCATGCTGTGGTGGATTGATTTGGATTGATACATTCCTGCATGATTAGTGCTTACTCTCCATTTTTTCCAAACTCATGGGCTAAATTGAAGTAAAGGATGCCTTAGATTCATGTAATTTTATGGGCAACAATACAGAAATTATTTTCCACTGCCATCTTCTGAGACCTATTTTATTTTACAATATAACTTACATAGAGTATGCCCTGGTTGACTCCCATTCAGATACTAACCAGATCTGATTTTGTTGGCTGTTTGAAGGCAGATGGGTGCTGCACTACATTAAAACAGCTGCAACAGGGAGAAATCCAGAGTAGAAAGTATAGGACCAAGTTAAAGTCTTACTTCTTGATTTACCAGTCTTCTAGTGTAGAAAGTCAGCATCTACCCACCAGGAGAATGAAATATTTTGGGAAATATTTAAAAGGCAGAATATTATATTTCCCTAAGAGAGAAATGGAGAAACATGCTTTTAAAGACAGAAAGCAGACTCAGTCTTTCTTAATAGCCCAGAGCAGAGATTTTCTGCCCATTAAGAAAGATTGGGCCAGCCTATTCAGAAACCAGCCCCAGTTTCCCTGCCCTAAGCAGAAACTGAGGAGGCCAGCTTTTAGAAATGCACATTTGGTAATCCATTCAGAAAGACTGGGTCAAGACAGAAATTCAGATAAGCAACAAACAAAAAGTTGACATGAGAGCGAGGGACCCTGGTCTCCGTCTGGTATATGTGAATGCCAGGTCCATGATGAATAAGGCCCTCCTCATACGATATCTTATTGATGAGGAGGGTGCGGACCTGGCCTGTATCAAGGAGACCTGGTTGGGGCAAGAGGGGGGAATCCCTCTCTCTGATTTATGCCCCCCAAGTTGACAAAATTAGCTCAGACAAGCACCTAGGATTTGCATTTCCTTTTTTGCCCATAAAACCAGTTATGATCCCTACACAACCCCTACATGACTCCCATAGAAATCTGACAACAGCCAATAGAATAATAAAGGACATGTTCTTGCGCAGGAACAGGAAGCTCAAATACAAAGCCCCAAAGAAGGTATAAAAACCACCCACTCCCAACTCCATTTTGTCAGTTGCCCAGAATCACAAGTGGTTCTGCTTCATCATTAAACCATCTTTCCAATCAGCCTCCATGTTTCCAGTGTCCTTCTCCCAGATTGGAACTGAACCAGATGGAGGTTTCTTCCAACATTAATCATAGGCAGGTGGAGTTTTTCCTTTGGTCAAGTGCTTGAAGTGCAGCCTGCTTTTTCAGGCATATTGGATTTTATTCTCCAATACAGATAACGAAAAAAAGAAGGGCTCTGTTGAAGATACTCAAGTCCAAGTAATGCGAACCTTCAGCCCAACCCCCACAATGATAATTTGAAGAGAAGAATACAAAAACTTGGCCTAGGAGAAAGCTGTTTATAAGATCCACTCCTAAGATGATCACTGTCTAATAGGAAAAGCTGTGGCTTGATTTGTGAGTCAATCTCTGTGAGTGCTGTATCATCCCCATTTAGGGAAATGATGCTCTATGAAAATGCATTATTTTAAAAAGCACACAGAATGGCTGAATACAAATCTCTGCGTGTGAACTGCATAAGGATTCTCAAATCTACCCAACGTCTGATGATTTCTGGGTGTTTCATTTGCTTGGCTGCTTAAGCAAGCATTCTAAATGAAAATGCATTTGACATTTTTTTTTAATTTTTTTTGGTGACTAGCTGTAATCAAACAGCATTAGAATTCAGCTGACGTTGTGGAGGATGATTAAACAAATTTCTCACTCATTCAAATTTCTTCTTAATGGGAAAACAGACGAAAAGTCGTGTTGATGGAAATGATCCCCAGATGGAAAATGATGTCTCAAAATAAGTACAGACATGAATGCGTATTTTCCTTCTATTAACATATGCGTAAGGGAATATCCGTACTAGCTTTTAAAAAAATGTTTACAATCAATTAATTCCTGAAGTTTAGCCATGGTTTCAGGAAAAAAAAAACCCAATTCAATTGCAGATTGGTCCATTCCCAGTCTCCACACAAATAAGGTGAGAGGAGGAGAAGAAGGATGAGAAGAAAACAATTTTTCTGTGCAAAACTGAAAACATCATATTATCAGAATTAAAGCCTTAATATCTTTTTCTCCTAAGGATATATGTACATATATACCATATTTTTCGGAACATAAGATGCACCTTTTTCCCCCCTAAAAGGGGGTGAAAATTTGGGTGAGTCTTATACATCGAATGTAGCCCCGCCCACCCACTGACCCCCAACCTTTGGCCTCTGCCTCCCAGCAATTTACCTCCTTACAGCAAGCAACAAGAAGAAACAGCCCATTTCAGCTTCAGCACAGCCTAATTAGCACAAGTTGATTGTTGTTGGATTGGCCTCCCGACTCTCAGCTGTTCAGGCTGCAGGGATTGCCATTGCCTATTGCTGGGCGGGCCTCTGATGCTTGCTGCAAGGAGGTAAATTGCTAGGAGCAGATTTTTTTTTCTTGTGCTAATCAAGCTATGCTGAAAATGAAAATGAAAGTAAAGCAGGCTGTTTGCTTTTTGCTGCAATGAGGCAAAATTGCTGGGAGGCAGAGGCAGATTTCTTTTTCTTGTTTTCCTCACCAAAAGAAGTAGGTGTGTCTTATAGTCCGGAGCGTCTTATACTCTAAAAAATTTGGTAACTTATTTCCACTGAACCTAAGAACTGGGCTTAAATGCTGATAATAGGTACAGAACACTGTTAATAAAGAATCCTGGAGTATTTCACTGATCTGCAATATTTTACAATATCCTCTAGATCAAGGCTGTCAAATTCCCAGCCTGTGGGCCGGATGCGTCACATACTGGCCACGCCCATGCCTGGTTTAACGAAGGGGAGAAAAAGTCCCGCTACGTCATGTGACGCCACCATGATGATGTGAGTTTGACACCCCTCCTCTAGAGAACTCTGACAAAGGAGTATGGCTTTGTGTTATACCTAAAAATTTAGGCACTGTTTTTGCAGCAAATGAACTCAACTACAGTATATACTCCCCCAAAAGAAATCTCCAAGCGTCTTATCCCCTTTGAAGCAAAAACAAATGTCCCTATTTTCTTACTCATTCCAATCAAGAAGATGAATGAACACTAAAGTTTCTAAATTGTTGGAGGGGCACAAAAAAATAAATGAGCAGCAGCTGCGGGATTGCTATACATATATTAAGTTGGTTTGAAAAGCTTTTCTAAAAGTGTAGGAGATTTGCTAATTAATATAACTTTATGGTCCGATACGCCTATCACCTTTTGGTGATATATACTATATGTCCAATTCAGGTGTTCTTAAAATGGCGACCATTCCAAGCAAGCTCTACCTCTTAGTGTTAACTTCAATTGTTTCAGCTCTTTCCAGACAACCATTTGTGGCCATTGTCTTCCACCAGTGGTGAAATCCAATTTTTTTTACTACCGGTTCTGTGATGTGGCTTGGTGGGCGTGGTGTGGCTCGGTGGGCGTGGCAGGGGAAGGATACTGCAAAATCTCCATTCCCACCCCACTCTGGGGCCAGCCAGAGATGGTATTTGCCAGTTGTCCAAACTACTCAAAATTTCCACTACCGATTCTCCAACCTGCTCAAAATGTCCGCTACCGGTTCTCCAGAACCTGTCAGAACCTACTGGATTTCACCCCTGTCTCCCACACCAACAATGAGTTAAGGGGAAATATATACAAGTACACCAGGGGTGGGTTCTACTTACCTTTACTACCAGTTTGCAATGGGGCTCTCTTTGCTCATGCACGTGTGTAAAATGAGTATTCCTCATTTTAGCGACACATATAGGGACTGAGTCTCTCATAGCTAAATATAGCTTTTAAAGCTGTGGATTTAGTAGCTTTCTTTCTTTAGTAGCTTTCTTTAAAGCTGTGGATTTAGTAGCTTTTTCTAAGCTATGTTTAAATTCTTGGTACTACATCGACGTATAGTAGGTAGGAGCATCATAAATATTGATTATTCACCTGAGACACATATCATGCAAAACATCCTTTTACTCACTCTGGAAAGACTGATACAATTATGAGGATAAATGAGAGAGAATTAGCGATCCTAACTGAGGAAGACAAATATGATCTGATAGGCTTCACTGAAACTTAATGAGCTACCTGATACTCATGATTGTATGTAACAATGGAAGGTTACCTTTTTTTGAAAAAAAAGGAGCAGACATAGCAAGAGTGGGGCTATTCTACTGTATATAGAGAAAGATATTCAGAAAGCAGAGTAAAGAAATCCCATTAAAAGTTGTTTCTCTGAGAGTTTATTATAAACCTGGGCAGGCCAAATAAACAAATGAGGCTTTTCTGGATCAGACGAGCAGTCTTTCAAAGAGATATGTCATTATAATGGAGGATTTCTACTATCCTGACATCTGCTGGGAATCTAACTCTGCCAAGACTAAATTATTATTCTTGTTTTGCTGACAACTTCATTTGTCCAAAGATGGCCAAGAGAGAGGAGGTGGTGGAAGAAATAAGGGTAACTATAACTTTGAGAAAGTAATCGTGTTATCCTTGTAATATCAGAGAAGCGAGAACGGAGAAAAGTCAGATCTGTGTACTGAACCTCAGGTCAGTGAATTTGCATGAAGTCCAAGAAAAAAGTATTATCCAATCACTTGAATTCTGAAGAAATGTCCGGGGTCCAGGAAGGATGAGAAATTCTACAGAATGTGACTCTGAACACACAGCTGCAAATCGTAAGCAGGAAGAATGCCAGGTATTCTTCAGAAATTATAATAACTCTGTCGAATACCAGGGTAAAGCTCAGGACGAGCTGAGGCTTTCAAGCGATACCGCTCAAAAAAGAAAAGAAAAGAAAAGAAAAGAAAAGAAAAGAAAAAAAAGAAAAGAAAAGAAAAGAAAAGAAAAGAAAAAAAGAAAAGAAAAAGAAAAAAGTTTTGGGATATGTTAAAAAATAAATAAATCTATTGTTAGGAGAATGTTATGAACTGGGAATAGATTACACCAAGAAACACTTGCTAACTATAGGAAGGACTGGCCTATTGTACATTTTTATCAATGACTTTGGTGAGGAATTCAGAGGAATATTAAGTATGCAGATGACACAAAGCTGAGATTCAAAAGGACCTGGTTAGGCTTGAGCATGGGCTGAAATAAATAGGATGGAATTTAATTAGGAGAAACAGAAAGTTTTGCATCTGAACTAGAACAAAATATAAGGCCCAAGTATAACATGTGAAAGACTGGGCTTAGTACCAGTACATGTGAAACAGTGGTGGGTTTCAATTTTTTTTACTACTGGTTCTATGGGTTTGGCTTGGTGGGCGTGGCATGGCTTGGTGGGCGTGGCTTGTTGAGCGTGGCAGGGGAAGGATACTGTAAAATCTCCATTCCCACCCCACTCCAGGGGAAGGTTACTGCAAAATCCCCATTTCCTCCTGATCAGTTGGGACTTGGGAAGCAGAGAATAGATGGGGGCGGGGCCAGTCAGAATTTTTACTACCGGTTCTCCGAATTACTCAAAATTTCCACTGCCGGTTCTCCAGAACTCGTCAGAACCTGCTGAAACCCACCTCTGATGTGAAAGTGTAATGTCAACCACAAGATAAACATGATTAACATTGTGATACAGCTGTAAAAAGGCATACAATTAGTCCTTGTTTAATGATCACAATTGGTACTCGCAACTTGGTCATTAAGTGACACAGTCACTAAGTAAAACTGCAACTATGCTTATGTTCTTACTTTAGCTTTCTTTTGCTCTGCAGACTTGTGAAGATTGTAAATGTGATATTGGTCACAAAGATACTTTTTCATCACTGTTGTACTTCACGAATGGCTGCTAAATGAGTCAGTCACTAGACAAAGACTACCTGTACTTTCTTAGGGTATATTAATAAGAGATATAGGTAGTCCTCGTTTAATGACAGTTGCTTAGTGAACGTTAGAGGAGCTCTGGTGGCTCAGCAGACTAATTAACATCCACTTACATCTGCTGCCTGCAATTACTGCAAGTTCAAATCTCACCAGGCTCAAGGTTGACTCAGCCTTCCATCCTTTCTAAGGTAGGTAAATTGAGGACCCAGTTGTGGGGGCAATAAGGTGACTTTGTATAAATATACAAAAAGGATGAAGGCTATTGCTGAGCACATTGTAAGCCGCCCTGAATCTCTGGAGAAGGGCGGCATATAAATCAAATTAAAAAAAAAACATTCAAAATTAGGGACCCCAAAACAGTTACTTATGACCTGTCTCCAAATTTATGACTGCTGCCCCCTCCGGTGGTCCTGCGATCACATTTTGGGTGCTTGACAACCATTTTGTGGTGTCCTTTGGCCATGTAACCATGAATTGCAATGTTTTTCAAATATTTGCAGTTTCCAAATATTTTTTTGCACGTTTCTGGCAAACATGCCCATTCAAGAGAACGAATTCACTTAATGACCATGTGGTTTGGTTAAGGATCATATAATTCACTTAACAACTGCAGTGATTCACTTTAAGACAGCTGTCATACCGTGTTTCCCCGAAAATAAGACCCTGTCTTATATTTTTTTGAACCCTGAAATAAGCACTTGGCCTTATTGCCATGCGCTCAAAAGCCCAATTCAGCTTATTATCAGGGAATGTCTTATTTTAGGGGAAACAGGGTAGAATCGAATCAGATTGCACGGTAACCTGCTTAGCAATTGCAATGACCTACTATGGACATTCTGAACTCAGTTGGGGTCTTTAAGCAAGGACTATCTGTAGAATCCAAATATAGGAACGAATTGTTCAATTCTGTTCTGCCCTGATCAGACCACATTGGGAGTGCTCTGCCCAGTTCTGAACACCACACTTCAAAATTATAGTGCAAATTAATAAGAGGGTTACTAAGATGGTAAAGAATCCGTAAATTAAGTTCTGTGATGAATGGACAAAGGATGTGGAAATGCTTTGCCTACAAAAAAGACAGCAGAGGGCAGATATGGAAGCAGACTTCAAAAATCTGAAGGGTTCTTACAAAGACTAAAGAGTGGACGTATCCTCCATTGTCCAAAGGGCAGGATGAAAACCAGTGTGCTAACTAAATGTCTATGGAGATTCTCAGTCACCCAGATCATGGTTGTCCCAAGTCTTTTTTTCAAGACTTTCTCGTTTTCCTTTGAAGATATTTCACTTCTCATCCAAGAAGCTCCTTCAGCTAAGAAGGTTAACATTACAATGAAGGAAGCTTGATTTAGACCTTGGGATGGATTTCCTGACTGTATGGGCTATCAGTAAATGGAACAAGCTGCCTTCACGATATGGTGTGTTCTGTTTTACTTCTGGATGCTCAAAGCTGTTGCGATGAATCCTGCACCAAGCAAGGTTTTGGATTAAATAATCTCTAAAAGTCCCTTCCAACTTTATGATTCTAGGACCTCCTGTGACAGTTTATTCCACTGTTGAGTGCTCTTATTCAGCAATGCCGAAAATGTCCCTAATCTCCACCACAAATCTGCTTCCTTGTAACTTAAACCCCTGATTTCTTGTTCAATCTTCTAGAACAACTATGAAGAATTTCCCCCTGTTTTCTGTATGAGAAGCCGTTAATGTACTTGAAGATAGTTCTCAGGAGAGCAGGGAGCAATTCAATTCCTATAAAACCTTAGACAGCATTCAGGCTTCTGAAGAATCATGAAACTTTAAAAAAACAACATGTTTAAAGATTACCATGACGGGCTAGAAGATTTAAGAGAATACTCAATTTTGGATCGCCTAGTGTAATTCCCATAATCCCAAATCAGCATGGCCGCTTTTTAAGAACAGTCGAACATTGGAACATCAAACAACACTAGTTCAGCAGCACTTTCTCACTCCAAGTTTTGATTCCCCTATAATTTAAAACCTAAAGTTATATAATCTTCAGATGATGGATGCCTCCTGTACTGCACCCATTCTTCTGAATGGAATTCTCCTGCCTAAATGCTTCTCCTGCCATTCCTCTCAATTACTACTCAATCTCTCTCAATGTTCCCATAATTTTCAAAACAGTTGAAAAGCACCAGCTGTATTAGTCCATTCCTGACACTTTAGTAACTCTCAGTGAAACGGCAAAGGTGAAAACAGAGTAAGGTTCTGGTTGAAAGGTTATGGCTGAAGGTGAAATTTGCTCTCAAGTGGCTTTAAGAGAAATGTGCTCCATACCTCAGATAACTGAATGAGTCCATCAGGCAATTATATGGTTGGGCAGTTTTTTGAATCTTGTATTAGATACCCACTGGACAGGCATTTCCCCCACAGGAGTTGTTCCAGTCAAGGACATGATTACACAATGTATTCTCTGTGTGTAAAAATGAAAATGCTGATGAAAGGCCATATTGCTGGTGTCACTGAACTAGAATAAGATAGTTCTGAAATGTAGGAACAGCGAGAGGAGCAGCCAAATGGATAAGAAAGAATCAGAGTTAAAAGTTTTAAAAACTCACTATATGAAGTCAGTACTAATTCCATTTTCTCACAGAGTTTATAGCTTTTTTTAATGGATATATACAAGTGTAGTAGAACTGTACCATCTGCACCAATATAGCAGAAACTGGAGAAGAGATTATTAAAGGGGAACATCCTTAAACACAGTAGTTCGAAAGCTGTACCATTAAGAGGGGAAAAAAATTATCTAAAGCTCAAAAGAATTTATCAATAAAGTCCCAGATTACTGGAATACAGATTTTGGTTCAATAGCATTACAGTGCTAAAAGCAGTTCCATAATCAAATCAGTTGCAAAGAACTGAAGGACTCTCTGGAGCTGGAAATCTTAAGTAGATAACTCAAGTGATTTTGGAGTTAACTTGTGTTGAATTTTTAAAAAGCTCTCAATGTTCCACCACACTAAAACTAGGCTGGAACTTACTGGATTCATCTAAAAATGCTGCAGATTAAATAAAAATTTATGGAATCAGACCTGGATGAATCTAGCCACTGTTGTTATATCAGATAGGGTTTATGGCTTTGTGTCTTACAAAAACCCAAACAATTGTGATTTATTCAGTAAAGTATTGCTAACCAAAGTCTGTCTTATAACAGGGTGTGAAGCTAGTCTCTCTGTACGGTACCTCAATATTTGTTACAATTACTTTGCACAAGAGGGCAGTGGAACTGCTATGGTATTTTCATTCCTCAGGATGGAGCAATGAAACTGTATGAGCACACACTGTGAAGTGCCAGCAGTTCAACTCACGGTCATTCTCCATTTTTGGCCTCAAGTCTGTTAATGCCAAAAACTCGTTCCAAAGCCCCTCTTGCTTACTAGGTCAAAAATCTTGGCTAACAAATCAGCTGCTTCCTTTGTTCCTCACTTTTCTTAGTGTAAGGTTGCTCTTAAAACAACAACAATGCTGTATCATTTCGGAAAGTGCTGGTTTAAATAGAAGAGAGAGAAAAGGAGAGGGAGAGGCTGAACTTTAATTAAAACCAGCTTAGAGGGTCTGACTTGCTATATATGCTGAATGTATCTACCCGACGCACATTTTTCTTGTCAGTATAAACCACTACAGTAAATCCTTTGCAGTGTTTGAAATATGTTGAAAGAGGGAGCTGGTGCTTTGCTCTATTGCTTCAAAAATGGCTCAGCTTTGCTTTTCCCCTTGTTTTCAAGTGCATTGCTGTGAGGTTTGTTTTCTCCTCTCCTCCTCTTTTTAAAGAGGAAAAATGATAGTGCATAAGTTTGTATTCTTTAATAGTGTCTGTTTTAAGATGACAAGGCAGAAAATGACATCAGGGGAAATATGTAATACCTTGTACCGAATTGCATATGTAATACCTCGTCACTTGTAGCTTGCTGTACAAATTTGACATCTTTTTGACATTAAAAGCTGCTGCTTTTAAATTCAGAGGCGTCCATAGGGGGCATAAGAAGGACAAGATGGTGGCTGTGTGGCCGCATGAACCAAGCCCACCCCCACAAGTTTCTGATACTATATGCTACAACAATAAGGTAATATCTTTAGAATGGCTACAGTGTATATTTCATCACCTAGATTTTATTTGAACAACTGACAGTACCTCAGAATAAGGCAAAATCTTAACATCCAGGCATGCTTTAGGTGGGGCACTAATCATGCAGATTGAAAAGGGAAACAAGTAATTTTGGAAGCGCAACTTAGAACACTACTGTGTTACCGTAACAGTACTGTTATCAGCCCAAATAGCATTTCCTGCTGTGAAAGAAGTCATCTGCCGAGGTCCAGTTAGACCCCACCAATTCAGTCTTTTCAGTTTCCCATTACCACATGTTGCAAAGCACCATTAGAACACCATATATAGCCTAGCTCAGGGGTGTCAAACTGGCAGCCGGCGGGCCAGGTGCATTATGCGCAAGCCACGTCCACCCCAGCTCCGCAAATGGGAAAACCGTCGCGAAACATCACGTGACGGCAATGTGACGTGGCGAGTTTGACTCCCGTGGCCTAGCTGATTTGTCTACACCCTGCAAACATACAACTGTGTGTTAAGAATAACATGAAAATCCTGAAAGTAATTATAAACGTGCTGCCATATGAAGTAAACCTGTTAATTAATGCCCACCTCCAGTGTACTGGATTCTCTTTTTTTCTTCATCTCTTTTTCTTCTAACCCTCAACTAAGTTTCCATTAGCTTGTAGTATGTTCAGTTTCTATTGACCTATTATGCATCCCTCTTCCTCTCTCTGTCCCCCAATCTTTGGGTTTTTAATTCAAAGGATTTCATGTACTTCAGCAGACTTTGGAGTTTTGCGGATGGCAAAATTCCAGCTGGTATTTTTTTCCCCCATCCTGGTTTGATGTGACATTTTATTATTTATTTATTAGATTTATGTTATGCTTTTCCTTCAAGAACTCAAGCATGCACACATAACATTCCCTCCCCCCTCCCAAGACCCTCATATGAGGTAGGTAAGGCCAGAGCAATTCTGATTGGCCCAAACCCATCCAGCGAGATTCTATTTGCTGAGGAATAGTTGAATCATGACTCTATCATTAAACCACATTGGCTCTCATTTTAGTTCTGTGTTGAGGTTCCAACAATATGCTTAACTATTTCTAGCTCGCCTTTTCGGGGTTGCCTGTCTACTGAATGTCTGGTACTTCTGCTTCCCAGTTTCTCATGTATCTTTTTTTTGGAATGGTGCCATCTAAGTCGCCTTTCCATATGCCAAATTATTCTAATGTTGATGTAGTTCTTGCTGTTTTTAAATAAGTGTACTTTGTAAAATATACAGTTTAGTAATGAGTGTCTCAAGAGGGCTTCCTTTGAATTTAAGAAGGAAATGGTGTGAAAGTTAATTACCTGAACTAAGAATCTACATTCTCCCTTCAGCAGCCCAGGATGATGATCAAAAGCAATCAGTACGTTGTTTTCTGGCAACCATTTGGCCTTCCTCTGTGGCATTTGATGTAATTAGGGCCTCTCCTCTCTGTCATTAAAAGACAAATTGTTTGTAAACCACTAGCCTTAGAGTACAGCACTCTGTCTTCAGCCTTTTATCATAATTGTAATTCCAAGATTCAAGGAAACCTCCTAAACTGGGAAATGGGAGCTAATTACACAGCTAATTGCTTGATAATGAATTGCTGCAGCTCTTGAAGTAATGTGGCACTTACTATTTTCTCCTTGGTTTCCTTTTGAGGACTTGGGATCAATGGTGGAATAGAAGTCACCTTCCTTAAAGATGTTTCTTTGTTTTTGTGATATACACCAGCCAGATAGGCAGCTATAGAAATCAAATAAATAAATAAATAAATAAATAAATAAATAAATAAATAAATAAATAAATAAATAAATAAAAGAACCCATTCCATGTTACCAGTGGAGTTCTATCTTTGACTTAGCGTGTCATTAGCGTGAATTAGTGAACAGGAAGAACTTAACTGGGTAGGTTGTGGTTCAATTGTACTGAAAATAGCAATAGCAATAGCACTTTAGATTTATATATCGCTTCACAGTGCTTTACAGCCCAATCTAAGCGGTTTACAGAGTCAGCATATTGCCCCCAATCATCTGGGTCTTCATTTTACCCACCTTGGAAGGATGGAAGGCTGAATCAACCTTGAGGCTGGTGAGATTCGAACTGCCAAATTGCAGTCAGCCGGCAGTCAGCAGAAGTAGTCTGCAGTACTGCATTCTAACCACTGTGCCAAAAACAGATTATAATGAGAGCAATGTTAGCAAAAGGCTCACTTGGATAGTTTCAGAAGTGCAGGATATCCTTCTGTTGTTTCTATATAATAACAATAATAACAAATGTCTGTTTATTCTAGGCCCTTGGGAAGGACTCAACAGGTGGTTAAAATGCCCAATCCAGTATAAACAACTGGCTGATTATACAACAAACTATAATTTGGACCATTCCCCCCCCCGAAAACTAATTATTCATTATGCATTATATTGCCATAGTGATCTCTCTAGATTAGACATACCCTGTAGAAATGGAGGCAGAGATTCACTTCAGGTCAAAAAAATTGTTGAAGAAGAAAAGCATGCATTGGCTGATTACATAAAAGACAGTCAAGAACAAGCATTTATGCTAGTTAAAAATTGAAATTGAATGTACAGGAAACCAAATATGAATATCAAAATAATGTAATAAAATAAGAACAAAATGCTGGCGAGGAAAAACATCACATGGTCAATTTCTACAAAAGATTGAGGGGAAAGTGGATAAAGATAAAACCCAGCAGTGGCTTAGAATTGAAACATTAAAAAAGAAACTGAAGGCTTGATTTTGGCTTCTCAAAAGCAATCAAGGCCAGAATTAAAAAATCATCAGATTCAACATGCACATTGTGCAAAGATTGTGCAAATTGATTATAAACACTTGCCAAAATGATCCACTGGAATATCTGTAAAAATTATCATGTGTCAGTAATAAAAAATTGACATAATGAAATATGGGAAAATATAGTTGAAAAAGTAGCTGAAAATGAGCAAATGAGATGTGTGTACTACATTGTACCTTTCTACCAATATTTGCAAGTCTTAAATTTTCTCTGATTTCCTATTTTTAGTAAACATTTTATCAAAAGACACCAATTTATCTACTTCCTTTTATTATGTTATTCAAACCTATCAACTTTATCACATGCTTTCCTCTAAACCAATAGATATAAAATAATGTTTATTTCTCATGTTCATATATTTCTCAGTGATCTGCTGAAGAGATAAAATCCATGTTTTATTTTCCATTTCTCAAATTTTTGGTCATTATCATGGTTCCTACTCTTTGAATCAGAATTTGATCAAATACTTTTATGAATAGACCTAAGAATCTTATCCTTTATAGTTTTTGCTTGCAACTTCTCCTACTTTTCTCCATCGGATAGAAAAACTTTAATTGCATTTTTTCAAATGTCAAGTGTAGATGGATCTTCAATCACATATTGAATAAATTACACAGATACTCTCAGAAGAAATCACATTAATATTTTAACATTTTTTCACTTGTGCAACCTATATCTGCAATCTTACCTCTTTTTAAACATTCTTGTAGCACTTATAACTTACTTTTCATGCGTGTGATGAGGAGCCGTCATCAGGAATAGTTTTCAACAGCTTCCAGGCTGAGAGATTGTCTCTCTCAGTTGGACAGCAACAGGAAGAGGAAATAGATTCTCTTCAGGCAGCTCTCCATAATCTGGGCCATCTGCAGAGGTGGTATTCAGCCAGTTCATACTGGTTCAGGCAAACCGGTGGTAGAGATTGTGGGTAGGCTGCCCCTGCCCTGCTCACCGGCCCTGGCTTTATGACGTCCTATTTAGGCACGTTTTCGAGGCCGGGTGCATGCATGGAAGTGTTCTGCTCCAGCTATGGACCCCAAAGAATGCAGCACACACAAAGTCTGTACAAACCTTAGTTTACTAATTAAGGACTACTAATGAATTTTCTTAGTAGTTGTTCGAACACAAGTACAGTTTAAATCAGTCTTTTCTGAACAAGGGCTGCTAATTTAACTTCATTAATAGCCAACAAGAATCCAAAGAATAATAACTCAATTCTGAAGCACAGTATTTCAGATAAACGTAATCTTACTGTGGCTGGCAGAATGCCCAGAAGCAATTTGCAGGAAAACTGACAAGAAAGGAGCAAGAGCCGATCAGACTTTTCTGGAATCAAGACACAAAGGAATATGAATGAAGTTGTTTCCTGCAAATTGCCTCAGTCGTCGTCCTTCCTTAAATAGGCTAGGGGAATGGCCAATTAGCCTCAAGCCTTACTCTCGAGGAGACCTCTTCCTGAGGAGCCACTCCTGCCTTTTGGCAGCTCTGTGCGCTTGTGCATCAAGAAGAGGATCCTCCTCTTCTTCCTCTTCACTTATGGGAGCTTCTGGAGCTTCTGAAGGCCCTGGCTGAATCCCTGCCTCTGGCACCACATCTTCTCCAGCCTCCCCATTGTCTGACTTGAGTGCCAGCTGCACAGGCTGCTGGCGCATCACCACACCAGCCTCCTCGCTGTCGGAATCAGCTACTAGCTCCACAGGCCGCTGACGGGCCACAACAGGAAGGCACGCGAGCGAGCAAAGGGCATGTGCGGAAGGCCGGGTATGCGCATGCACGGCGAACCGATGGTAAGAATATTGGAAACCCACCACTGGCCATATGCATAGACTTCAACTTCCAAAATTCCCAAGCCATTGCTTAGAGTTCTGACATTGAAAGTGGTATGTCTGAATGAAGTGGTGTTGGGAAAGGCTTCCTCATGATTTACTGAGGTTAAACTGTCAATTAACTGGTTAATTAAAGACTGCTAGAAACACCCAACTGAATCAGACCAAAGATTTAGCTAAACCAGCACTGCAGAATCACCTTATGGTCCAGATGAATTTGTAAAGCTCATAAATAGGTCAGCCATTTCCTCCGCCACCTCCAACAAGCTCTAAAAACCTACTGTTTTAAATGAAAGGCCACAAACTCTAACATTCACCAGTCCTAAATCTTCTTGGCTCAGACAGAGAAACTAAATGTTCATGAGTCAACATGCACTTTTTTCATGAAGACACAAGATCATCTTCCTGGACATAGGAACATTGGGATGTGGCGGAAGGTTGATTTTGTGGAATGTAAAATCATTTCACAGTTTCAGATTTAGTTGTGGATTTTTCAGGACAAATGGAAATCCAGGAAAGGAAGCAGAGGATTTAAAATAAATATTCTAGCCAGAAGTCATATTTACACTTTATTTTTATTTCCTGTTTATTTCTATTTTTAATATAGTTATTAAGGATCTCCTGTTTTATATTTCTCTATCTGGTTTAGGAAACTAAGTTTTAACTCAGTTTTTTTATTCAGAGTGTGCATGAAGATGTAAAGATTCTTTTAGAATCATCTTTCTACATATTAATTTGGAATTTCTTTGTAGCAGAGTTTCCTCTGTTTGAAACAGGTTTGCTGTAAGATTTATTCATTTATTTCAATTAAAGTTTCTTTTCCATCACAGGGTATTATTTGAAAAGTTCTGCAATTTATCTCTTTCACCTTTGAGAGTTTTGCATTTTAATATTTCAAGTTAAAAGGCATTTTACATTTTTCTTTTTTTCTTTTCTTTTAAAAATAGTTTATTTTTATTTATCTCTTGTGAGATTAGTATGTCTCCTGAGTGTAGGGCAAAAACAAGAGCCGATTCCTCTAGCCACATAATTCAATGAAATAGAGCCAGCAGCTGATACTATTGGAATTATTTAGCTTTTTAAACTTTTTACTTCAAAAAGGCAACGCAGGTTATGCAAGCTTTATCTTTCTCACACATGAAGGTTAGGGGAAGGCTGCCAAGTAATGCGCTCTCTAGACGATAGGTGGTATATCAGAAACTTCTATGCTGCTACCCCAAAGCAAGAGGTAAACCAGCAGATGAAGATGCAGAGGACTTCCAAGAGAGGGGATATGAAACCTCCAATCTTCCATATTACAGGCTCAAATGTACCCCACTTTGGGAAGCCACCCCCTCACTAGAAGAATGAAATATTTTGAGGAATATTAAAAAAAGGCAGGATAAAATATTTCCCCTAAAAGAGAAATAAAATGGAGACAGAAACTCAGAGCACCAGCTCCCTGCCCCGAAGCAGATACTGAGCTGGGGCAGCTTTTAGAAATGCAGATTTGATAATCCATTATTCTCTGCAGCAGGGTCTGAACAAAGGCAGAGTGATAGGATTAACACTCACTCAAGATCCAAACCAGGACAAAGCCATTAAGCCATAATAGGAATTGCCCAACACCCTTTCAGGACACAAGCCTCTTCATTGCATCATCTCAGCAGTCCAAACTTCAACCAAACCTGGGAGCTCACACAATCTATAGAGCCACTATGACCTATACATAACCCCTACAACAACCAATAGAGTACATGTTCTTGCACAGGAACAGGAAGCTCAAAGTCCAAAGCCCAAGAGAAGGTATAAAAACCCCTCATTCTCAAATCCATGTGATCAGCTACCCAGCATCACATGTGCTTGGTGGTTCTGCTTATCAATAAATGGACCTTCTTTTCAATCAGCCTCCAGCCTCCATTTTGTCTTCAGTGCCTTTCTCCTGACTTGGAACTGGAACTGGATATTTTTTCCAACACTACCATAATCCCACCCCAAATGAAATAAATTCTAAAATATTTTAAAAATAGGGTAATAAAAATTAGATTTGTTCCACAAGGAGAGAAAACTTACAAGAAATTCTAACTTGTATTTTCATAAGCAGTTTTATAAAGGCCTTCTGTCTACATTTTAGTTTATTCTGTGGCTAGTTTCTTGACCTTGCATGACACTGCTCCTTTTTCTATTTTTGATGGACACAGTACATCAAGGAGGGCGGGTTTTTTATTTTAGTTTTTCATAGAGCTTACCATTTACATTGTACTTACAAATCCTTGATTCCGAGCTTCAGGATGACTTTGACATGTGACCTTTGCAGCATTTTCACAGATCTCTTTGAGTCAAAGTGAGTTTGCAGGAGATGAACAAAAAGTAAAGAGGCTTCAAATCAGGCTTAACTATTCAAGGGAAGTATTGTTTCCATAAATTCCACATTTCTGTTCGAAAAGGGGAACTTGAAAAATTTGGCTTTGGCTTGAAGTTTCCCATTGCTAACAATGAAAGGGGGAAAAAAAGCTTATCACATTACAAGAGATGGATTTCTGAAACATTTGCATCCACATTTCACCAATGAAGCACTGAAGATTCAGCACTGCAGGAGGCCGTTGTAGCCGAAAATGGATCCCGGAAAGGCAGCATGCGGCCCTTCCAGTTCCGTTTTCTCTGGCAGAGGCACCACAGGCTGGTCCTTCACTGTTTCCAGGGTGGCCCTGCAGACCAGATCTAAGCACCCCATGGGCTGCATCCCACGGGCCTTGAGTTTGACATCCTTGGGCTACATAGTTTTCATTTCTCCCATTAAAATGTCAAATTTAATTAGTGTAAATTAGGGCTCATTTTGATGATTTGTGAAGAATACTAAGTGTCAGGGTTTCAAGTAACACCCCCTGGATACCCATTAAGGATAGAAAAGGAAGATACACATTTCATAGGGACCTCCTGCTTCCATTTCCAAGTTTAGTTATACTGCTGGAAAATAGCCATTTTGCTGCCACGTTCTGATAGTGTATTTTTGGGAAGCTGGGTCCTGCTTGTGACCTGTGGGCTACAGGTTCATCAGCAATGCCAAGGAAGCACTTCTCCTATTTCTTTACACTAATGTAATTCATAAACATTACATTAAGCAAGAAGAGGGTTTTTTTTTTTTTTTTTTTGCAAGCAAACTTTATCCCAAACAGTATGTGTCAGATTTCAATTGTCTCAGTTAATGATCAGTCCATTTCTAAATCTGGAAGCTCCAATTTAAAAAAAAAACCCAAAATTCAATATGTGCTTGGAGAAGTTGGAATGACATGCCTAGGAGACATAATTAAAATGTTTAGCTACAGTCTTGTCTTGCTTCAATTGAGCTGGTCTTTTGCATTTTGCACAGTACAGATAATGCTTATTTTTTTCCTAGGAAAAAAACGGAAAATTTTTTTTAGCTTGCAGAGCCCCAGGAAATCCCTAGTGGGGGATTCTATGCAACTTCTAAAAGGTTATTCCTTCTGTTTATCTAAATGTTATCAGCTCTCCAAGGAGATCACCGAGTGATACTGCCTGGTGAGAAAGCCGAAATCGTTTAAATGTGGGAAAGTTTCTAGGAGTAAATTTGAAACACATTTAACTGCTTCTCTGTAGTGCAACTAGTTACTTGGGTTCCTTAAGAAAAAAATTAAGCGATTAAGCAATCCTTATTAATACAGAATGCCTCTTTTGAACCAGTAATGGTTTTGAAAGCATTACTCAACTGGTGAAAATATCCCATGATTAAATGACGGAAGAGTGGAATATCTACCCAGAAGCTTTCTTTTAGACATCCACAGCATCATCAAACACTAACATCCATAATTCTGTAGAAGAGCAGAATAACAGAATAGCAGAGTTGGAAGGAACTCTTGGAAGACTTCTAGTCCAATCCCCTGCTCAAGCAGGAGACCTTATACCAGGAGTGTCAAACTCAAGACCCGCAGGCCAGATCTGGCCTACGGGGTACTTAGATTTGGCCTGTGGGGCCACCCTGGAAACAGCGAAGGACTGGTCTGTGATGCCTCTGCCAGCAAAAATGGAGCTTGCGAGGACCATGCATAGCCCTCCCGAGATTGGTTTTGGCTGGCAGAGGGTTGCAGGAGGTTGTCCCAGCTGAAAACGGAGCTCACATGGGCCACATGCAGCTCCCGAGTTCCATTTTCGCTGGCAGAGGGTTGCAGGACACCATCCCAGTTGAAAATGGAGTCAGGAGCCTGTTTTCTCTGGCAGAGCGCTCAACACGAGTGACATCATACTGGCCACGCCCATCCTGGCCCCCCAATGTCAAACACAACCCTCATGCGACCTTCAATGAAATTGAGTTTGACACCCCTGCCCTATACCATTCCAGAGAAGTGGCTGTCCAGTATCTTCTTAAAAGCCTCCAGTGATGGAGCACCCAGAACTTCTGAAGGCAAGCTGTTCCACTGGTTTATTGTTCTCACTGTCAGGAAATTTCTCCTTAGTTCTAGCTTGCTTCTCTCCTTGGTTAGTTTCCAACCATTGCTTTTTGTCTTGCCTTCTGGTGCTTTGGAAAATCGGTTGACCTCCTCTCCTTTGTGGCAGCCCCTCAAATATTGGAACGCTGCTATCATGTCGCAACATTGGTGTACTATAACACAGAGAGTTATCTTGAGCCAAATACTTCAATCTATTGGTTCCATTTTCTGTACTATCTCCAATACTGGGCACCACATTTTATGAAGATGTATCACAAGCTGTCCACTGAACCCTGAGCAGAAACCATGAGTCCAGGGGAACTCCTGGAATGCTTCTTTTTCAGCTACTATTTCATTCCAACAATTTTCCTTATAAGAGTAGTTATGTAAAACAGATCGATTGATTGGATGGAGTTAGGTTAACTCCGTCAACATCTCTGTTTCAAGTTGAACTTTATGCTACTTGACCATATTTTCCACGTGGTATTGCTTCTATACTACATTGGTCCCCATACTGGCCTTGTGAAGGATATACTGCACAAGTCAAAAAGAGGGCTGTGAAAATATTTACAGACCTCTCGCATTCTGGACATAAATTGTTTCAACTCCTACCCTCAAAATGATGCTATAGAGCACTGCATACCAGAACAACTAGACACAAGAACAGTTTTTCCCCTAATGCCATCACTCTGCTAAACAAATAATTTCCTCAACACTGTCAAACTAGTTACTAAGTCTGCACTACTATTAATCTTCTCATTGTTCCTATCACCCATCTCTTCCTACTTATGACTGTATGACTGTAACCTTGTTGCTGGTATCCTTAAGATTTGTATTGACTGTTTCCCTATGACTATCATTAAGTGTTGTACCTTATGATTCTTGATGAATGTAACTTTTCTTTTATGTACACTGAGAGTGTATGCACCAAGACAAATTCCTTGTGTGTCCAATCACACTTGGCCAATAAAGAATTCTATTCTATTCTATTCTATTCTATTCTATTCTATTCTATTCTATTCTATTCTATTCTATTCTATTCTATTCTATTTATTTTGAAAATGGCTATTTAAAATTTCTCTTTTTACTATACAGACTTCTATTACAGAGTAAAACATGCAAATCATATCAAAATGTTACATTTGTTTAGCATGGCATAACATAACTTGTAAATTGCGCAATAGATCTATATATAAGAATATAAATATAAGAATGAATTCAGTAAGCTTTACATTTTGTATATATTTGAAAAGGTATCAGCATGCATTCCTCTTTTTCTTCTTTATAAAATAATATTAGGTATGCTTATCGTACATTTGACAAATAACGATGAATAAATTACTCCCAAACCACACAACATTCTTGCGTATATTTTCCTGGGAATAATCAATGTATAGAAGGTGGAACAATATCCAGAATATGTCTGCAGTGCAATAACTTTTTGAGACTTTATGGAATCTTCCCTAAAGAATCTAATTCTTTATTTTATGATCCTTCCTTGATCTATGTTCCATTAACATGGTGTCATAAAGTTCCTGGAGAAGTGACAATTATTTCAGAAGGAGGCCATGTTCATCATGATATCATAATGCAAATGATACATGTACTGGCATCTGTTTACAACTCTATATAATTTGCATTATTTATGTGATGACATCATGATAAGCAGAACTTTGCTCTTGCATATGCTATCTATATGTATCACCTGATAACCGTCAATGTTAGAGTAATTAAAATAGGTTTACAGGTTAACAAGTTGGAAGGGACCTTATAGGTCATCTAGTCCAACCCCCCACCCAAGCAGGAGACCCTACACCATTTCTGACAAATGGCAGTCCAATCTCTTCTTGAAAGCCTCCAGTGATGAAGCTCTCACAACTTCCGAAGGCAACTTCTGTTCCATTGGTTGGTTGTTCTCACTGTCAGAAAATTTCTCCTTATTTCTAGGTTGAATCTCCCCTTGATCAGTTTCCATCCATTATTCTTTGGTGGCCTTCGGGTGCCTCACCACGTCTGTGACCAGATGCCTTTTCTTGGTGATTTTTTCTATTTTGATTTAGTAATATATATATATATATATACATTTTAAATTTGATTTATATGCCGCCCTTCTCCGGAGACTCAGGGCGGCTTACAATGCGTTAAGCAATAGCCTTCATATTTTTGTATATTTTTATACAAAGTCAGCTTATTGCCCCCACAAACTGGGTCCTCATTTCACCTACCTTAGAAAGGATGGAAGGCTGAGTCAACCTTGAGCCTTGGAGAGATTCGAACCAGCAGAAATTGCAGGCAGCTGTGTTAATAACAGGGTGCACTAAACCACTGTACTATCAAGGCTCTTATTTACACCCAAATTGTGCAGATGGTGCTTCCTTTATCCTAATCCTTCCTATGAAAAGCTTCCTTTCCCCTTCCACCCTGAGAATAATTTCAAAAGCAACTTCTTTTCATCAAGAAAAACTAAAAGGGAAGAAAATTCAGAAAAAGAATCCTCAGCACAGATTAAAAGTTTCTTATCAGCAATAAAGAAGGATATTTGTAGCTCAGGGTTGAAATGAGGGATTCTTGGTGCTCTCTGAGCTTGCTTGTTTTCTTGCAGATGCTTTATTACCCTAACTAGATAGCTAGTGCTCTCTGAGCTTGTTTTCTTGCTGGCGTTTTATTACCCTAACTAGGCAACATCATCAGTGATGACTTTGGAGAAAGGATCCAGAAGCCATTAGGAAAAATCAGGTGCAGAAGAAACATGTGTTAACTCCAAAGAGGAAAGAGAATATTACAAAGAGGTTGAGACAGTGGTGGGTTGCCCCTGGTTCGGACCGGTTCGCAAGAACCGGTAGTAAAACTGGCGGGAGGCTCTGCCCACTGACCTGGATGTCATCATAGGTGATCTACACATTCGCAGAAGCTTCTGCACATGTGCAGAAGAGCAGGTGTGGACGCGGGCACGATGCGAACCGGTAGTAAAGGTAAGTAGAACCCACCCCTGGGTTGAGACCAGTGGTGGGTTCCTCCCGGTTTGGCCCGGTTCTCCCGAGCCAGTAGCGGTGACGATATGATGTCACCGAACCGGTTCTGCCCCGCCACCTCCCCACCCCCATGCCCCCCACCCCCTGCGTTATTCATACCTTTTATTTGGCCCCACCCCCAATCTATTGCTGCCTCCTGAATCCCAGCTGATGGCTAGAGTGAAAATAACTGTTTAAACTCTTGCCGCAGGGCTTCAAAGGGCCGCCCTACAGCTGATCAGTATTAAAAGAAAACAAATGAGTAGACCAGTGCCTGCAAAAACACATGAGTAGATCAGTGCCTGCAAAAATAAATGGGTAGATCGGTACAGCTCTGCAAGCAGTTAAAAGCCTGGTAGACCAGTACCTCTGCTAAATCCTAAATAATTGCCACATGACCATCAAGCCACGCCCACAAAATAAGCCATGCCCACAGAACCAGTAGTAAAAATTTTTAGAACCCACCCCTGGTTGAGACTACCCCTTACGCTGACTCCCTGGGGTTTAAATGGGAGGAAAGGGAAGACATAGGCAGACTTGCAAGGTTCTGTAAAACAATCTGTTTCAATAATGAATAATTCTAGGTCTCTCTGTGGAGTCAGTTTCCTGATCTAGTCTACTTTGTAGCTTGGCATCTTTTCTCCTTCTTCCTAATAAAGTATATGCAACATGATCATCTTTGCTACACTGATAATCTTTTAAGTGTTATCTTTTAAGCTACAGTTCAACATTAGTACCAGACTTGGGCACTCAATTGTTTGTCCCTGCTGAGCGTCGGTCTTCAGTGGAATGGATGGTGATTTATCTGTTCTGCTTTGAAATTGCACAACCCACTCCCATCATTTGCCTGATGCCAAATGAACATATATTTCTATTCAGTGGTTATGGATCAACGGTTGCTACATAGAATTATTTTATTTGGGGCATGGGTACTACATTCAAAAAGAACACTGTTTATTTATATGAATTTGGTAACTGATCACAGCACTGCTACAATCATGGAGGAGTAAATATACTTCTCTCTCTCTTTCTCTTTCTCTCTCTCCACCCTCTCTCTCCCCTTCTCCCCCCTTCTCTCCCCCTCTCCCTCTCCCTCTTCCTCCCTCCCTCCCTCTCTCTCTCCTATCAACTCTGTCTAATCTATTGACATACCTACAGAATATGCAGTGTGACATTTTAAAGTCTAACTAATTTATTAGTATGTACTGTTTTGTGGTTTACGGTCCACTTCATCTCAAGCAGTGGTGGGATTCAGGCAGTTCACACCACTTTGGGAGAACCGGTTGTTAACTTTCTGAGCAGTTTGACAAACTGGTGGTTGGAAGAAATCATTAGGGCAGAGAGCCGGTTGTTAAATTTCTTGAATCCCACCACTGATCTCAAGTATCCTGCAATCCATGAAACTCTATGTGATAAAATTCTGTAGCGTGCTCCAAACCTGTTCGATATAATTAGTAATACTAATAAACCCCTGTTGAGATATTGCTATAGTATAAATTTATGCTACAATTTACAACAGTGTCATAAAGTAGTGCAATTTGTATCATATGTCTCATAACAACTAAAGTTCTCATTGTATTTATCTATTTGCCTGTTTGTACTGTCAAGTTAGCCCAAATAGTGCATTATACTGCAGCAGTTTTTATATCAGAGTTCTTAATATCCACTAACTTAATATTCAGCACCAAGTGTTGAAAACGTGCGTGCATGCGTGCAAAAGCGCAAGTGTGTGCACGCACATCCATAATGCAATGTGTGCATGACCCCCACCCCCACCCATGCATGCATGCATGACCCCCAAGTGGGCCCCACTCCCGCACATGCACACATAATCCCATGCATGCATGCGTGACACCCCTGCATGTGCCCTGCCCCATGCATGCACACGCATCTCCTGCATGCACCCTGCGCATGCATGGCAGAGACCCAAAAACCAGCTATCCAATGGGAGGCATATGCGCATGTGTGGCATAACTGAACTGGGGCGATGGCTTGTGTGTCCGCAGAGAGGCATGGCACTAACCTAAAGAATATGTAAAAAAAAATCTGGGACCCATTGCTCCTATGGAATTGAAATTTCCACAATGTTCAGACCAATTATATTCACAAAGGTAAGCCAGTTGCAGCATCCCACAGTTTCTGACGCTCCCTGCCAAGCAAAGTCAATGGCATCCTGGAAGTCAGCAGGAAGTCAGATATCTCTCTCGTTCCTACTGCCTTTTTGTCTGTTCAGAACAGAACAGAAATATATTCTGTTAATATATTTAGTCATTTCATATTAATTTATTATGAACATTCATTAAAATTATTTTTCTATTTATAATATAAACTATATTTTTCTTAGATGATCATGGGACCATTCAGCATTGGGTTTAAAAAAATATAGTTAGCCTAAAATTTAATGTTCTAGTCAAATCAGACTGCACTAGCTTTCTCTCAAAAGATGACCTAATAAAGGGGTGTCAAGCTCAATTTCATTGAGGGCCACATCAGGGTTGTGTTTGACCTTGTGGGGGGGATGAGTGGGCATGGCCAGGGTGGGCATGGCCACTCAACATCCTGCAGCCCTCTGCCAGCGAAAACAGAGTTCCGTTTTTGGCTGCGAAGGTCTCCCAAAAATGGGAGCTCCATTTTTGCTGGCAGAGGCACCATGGGCCAGTCCTTCAGTGTTTCCATGGTGGCTCTGCAGGCTAGATCTAAGTGCCCTCCGGGCTGGATCTGGCCTGCAGGCCTTGAGTTTGACATCCCTGACCTAATAGTTTACAGGGTTGGATACTATAGTATAAAACCAGTGTGGTATAGTGGTTAATATGTAGGAATGAGCCAGATTCCAGTCAACCGTCAGCCATAGAAACTCACTAGATGACTTCTTAGCCCAATCTACCTCCTGGAGTCATTACTGTGATGAAAAATGGGAGGAGAGGGTGCTCAATATTATGCCTTGATCTCCTAAACAAAAAGCAAAATGTAAAACATCTACACATAGAAGTAAATAATAAATAATATGTGGTGTGATATATTGGGCATTTTCTGCAACAATGGGCCTGACTGTAGGCAAGACTGAATGATGGGATATAAAATGTTTACATCCAGCTGCTCATCATAAACTCTAAGGTACCTGACAACATGATCCAAAGCAACAATATATAAAAACAATGGAATATGCTCCATAAATTCCCTAAATTAGGGATAAACCTTCCATCTACTCAATCATTTTACTTCAACAGTTGAGGGGTACTTTGAAGAGAACTTCTGTTGTTTTAGGAGTCTCCAGATTCTTGCAGCCTGTTATAATAGCTTTTCCGTTGATGTTAAATGTCTATGTTAAAAGGAAGCCATATTGGTATGGACCTCTAAATAACTATAATTCCCAGAATTAGTTGAGGAAAAAATAGCCTTCAGTCCAGAATAGTGGACAGGCACTAGATTGAGAGAAGGGCTGTAGAACAGGGCTCTCCAACCTTTACAACCTTTACAACTTTAAGCCTGGAGGACCTCAACTCCCAGAATTCCCCAGCCAGCTGGCTGGGGAATTCTGGGAGTTGAAGTCCATCAGGCTTAAAGTTGCCAAGGTTGGAGAGCCCTGCTGTAGAACATCCTCTATTAATTGCTATTAGAAAACTAATAATGGAATAGGGTCTCATTCCCCAGTGGTATGCTACTCTGGAAAAAAAAGTGAGTGCAGAAAATGTTTTACCAGAGTTGAAATTGTGTATAAATATTTATAGGGGCCCCCTTAGCATACAAAAGAAAGGTGTGAAACAGCAAAGTGGCACTTGAAGAGAGAGAATTAATTCCTTCAGATGCTCCCGGTTCATATTTCTTTGGCATGAAGTGATTTTTTTGAGGTAGCAGCACTTTTCAATTATGCACGTTATTATGATTAGATGGGTTAGATGTAGTGAAGCAGGGAGGATGGCGAGAGAGAGACCCCTGGGTTTTGCCTCATGGTGCAGTGAGAGTCCCAATTCATTTAAATTACCTTAATAAGTTTGACGACTTCTGATTCACAGAAGACCTAGTGAGAGCAAGAGCTTTCGACATGCACACAGAAAGATCAAATAATAATAGTTGTCCTAATCATTCCTGGAATGAAATATTGATTCACCAGAGTATTTATTAGTTGTAGGGACAAGACAAAGAATTGTTATATTTGGTAATTTTTTTTAAAGATTATCGATGAGTATTATTACATCTGTAGCATCACTGGTGCCTATAATAATTTATAAGACATCTGCAAGTGCAGCGAAGGGAATCCTGATATACACTGACTGCTAATAAAGAAAGAAGCAAAGACAGAAGCAAGATGAGACTTAGTATGAGTTTAGTACTGGGCAACCTAAGGCATCAGGGCTCAACCCTTTTGGTGCAGTGGTGGGTTTCAAATTTTTTTACTACCGGTTCTGTGGGTGTGGCTTGGTAGGTGTGGCATGGATTGATGGGCATAGCTTGGTGGGCATGGCAGGGGAAAGATACTGTAAAATCTCCATTCCCACCCCACTCCAGGGAAAGGTTACTGCAAAATCCCTATTTCCTCCCAAGCAGCTGGGAATTGTGAGGTTGAGAATAGATGGGGTGGGGCCAGTCAGAATTTTTACTACCGGTTCTCCAAACTACTCAAAATTTCCGCTACCGGTTCTCCAGAACTGGTCAGAACCTGCTGGAACCCACCTCTGTTTTGGTGGCTCTGGAATCATGGCAACTATTTTGAGGCAACTTTTAAAAAGTTGTAATATAAACCCAAAAGAAGCTGGAATGTTAAGCTGTGCAAAATTTCCTAAATCTGTGTGAAGCAAGAGTCAGCAACACAGTGCCTGTTACACACAGAATGGCAACAAGACTATCAAGAGGTACCTTATTGCCCCCCAAATAAATTGCTAAAATGTGATTACTGAGGACTGTGACTAGTTTGCTAGCTCCCTCCTAAATCCCATAAAATTTAGGCAGTCTTTCTTATGTGATTTAAGTTTAAATTTAAGTTTAAATTTAAGGTCTTCGGCAGTCACGACATAAGCCTAAGATTGAAAATCAGGCTTGTCAGATGTTACATCTTTTCTATCCTGCTCTACAGAGTGGAGAGTTGGTCACTGACAGAAAGCCACTTAAAGAGACTAGAAGCATTTGGAATGTGGATTAACAGACGGCTGTTACATATAAACTAGGATGACAAAATCAGAAATGAGGAGATGATAAGCCGCCTGGGAAAGCCAAGGGAAATCATCAAAACCATTAAAAAGTGAAAGTTAGAATGTTTCAGACATGTGATGCGACACCCAGAAAAATACAGCATCCTTCACTTAATCCTCCAGGGAAAGATTGAAGACAAACGAAGTCCAGGCAGAAGAAGAGCATCATGGCTTCAAAATCTAAGGGACTGGTTTGGACAAAACTCAGCAGCACTTTTTCATGCGGCTGTTGATAAAAATAGGATTGCCAACATGATCGCCAACGTCCGATGACGGATATGGCTCAAGAAGAAGAAGTCTTATGTGAAACTTCACTGATTTTTTAAAGAGTCAGTTTATCCTGAGGATTGGTTTCTGACCTCTATCCTAACTCATCATCTACTCTTGGCAAACTCCCCTCCCCCACTTTACTTGGGTTAACAACACATTCAATCCTCTCCTTAATCCAAGGCAGAACTTCTATTGAAGCAGATGTAGCTATGAACTATGTTTTTTCCAAGCAGGAAAAAATGGCAAGAACAGACTTATGTGGGTAAGTATGATTAGCAATTGTTCAGTGCTTGCTAGCACTTGTAAATTAGGGTCTCAGTGTAAGGAAAGCAATGAGGAAAATATTTAAATCATAAGCTGGAATCGAAAAGGAATTGTTTAAATTGCTGCTAAGGTTTTAAAGTAAGTACTTCATTGAGGTTTTCGAGATCACATAAAGACAAAATTTCAATATAATATGGAAGGCTAAAAGATTATAAATCAGCAGAACACACAGAAACAAATTGATTCAAAAAGAACTAAATTTAACCTTGACTTTTTGAAATGTGAATTTACTTACTATATCCAGAACGCTAAGCCTGTCATACTGAGCAGAATATTAGTTGATTTATGGGCTATTGACATTATTAGACTAAATAGGCAACCTTATGTTAAACAAACTAAACTTGAGTTGGCTATATTCTTATATTAGGATCTCTTAATTAAAATAATGGGTAAGTATAAGATTGTGTTTGCTTTATGTTTAATTAATGTACACATTTTCATTTCCTGAAGCATTATACATGTAGTCTCTGATATCCACAAATGGGACTAGAATTTTCATCTGTAAGTCACTGCAGATGTAAGTGAAATCACCACATGACCACACCTGCTGTAACAAATATTTTTTTTATTGAGGTTGTAAATCAAGTCACCAGAGTCATAAATCGAATCACACAGTTATAAGTGCAAAGAAAAGAGCCTGTAGTACAGTGGACTAAAGCACTGTTATTAGCAACTGCTGCTTGCAATTACTGCAAGTTCAAATCTCACCAGGCTCAAGGTTGACTCAGCCTTCCATCCTTTCTAAGGTAGGTGAAATGAGGACCCAGATTGTGGGGGCAATAAATTGACTTTGTATAAATATACAAAAGTATGAAGGCTATTGCTTAACGCATTGTAAGCCGCCCTGAGTCTCCAGAGAAGGGTGGCATATAAATTAAAGCAAAAAAAAAAAAAAAAAAAAAATCCAGATTAACCAATGGTGTTTTTTTGCTGGCAAGAAAGTCACAAATCATGATCATGTGATTGTGGGATGCTGCAACCTGTCTGAAATGTGAGCTGGTTGCCAAGTGCTAGAAGTGTAATCATGTGACTGTTTGGCCAGGGCAATGGTCATAGGTTTGAGTTTAGGTTATAACTGATTGTTTTTCCCACAGCCATCATTAACTTGAACCACTGTTAAGCGAATGTAAATCAAGGACTACCTGTAAATGGGATCATACTTATTTTTTAATGATCCTACTTTCCTAGGGTGCAAAATCCAAAGGTCCACTAGATGACAGTAAAGAGCTACAATATACAGGTAGCATTGACTTTTTGCTGCTATCTAGTGGATATCTCCATTTTGTTGCCCAGCTATGATATTTACATAATCACAATTCTCGGTATCTAATCTAGAGAAAAGCATTCAAAAATCCACATATAAGGGTGATACAGCCCTACATTTACATTGGGTAGTGAAAAAGCCACTTTTTAATATGAGAAACTGCTTTTGAAAATACCTCTTTTAACTAAAACTACACACAAAAATGATTATTGCTAGAAGAACACATCTGAATGGTATTCATCAATTTAAAAAGAGACAGCTATAGGGTAGTAGTAATAATAATAATAATAATAATAATAATAATAATAATAATAATAACAACAACAACAACAACAACAACAACTTTATTGTCATTGTACGTGTATACACAGTATACTCATACAATGAAATTCACTTAACACCCAAAGACCAGGTCCAACACACATAACAATCCCCAAACACACCCCCACCCACCACAAATTCCCCACCCCTAAACCACCCAAACATCCACACAACAGACCAAGTAATGCTGTCCAACAGCTCACTGATGGTGGCCCTTTAGTTCATTGTTGAGTGCAATTATAGCTCTGGGATAAAAACTATTCAGAAAACGTGTGGTCCGAGTTTTAATTGTTCTGCATCTTCTGCCAGAAGGCAACAGTCCAAAAAGATTGTAAGCAGGATGGGAAGAATCTCTGAGAATGTTATGCAACTTTCTCAAACAGCGAGATTCGAAGATGTCTCCAGGGCTGGTAGCTGGAGTCCGATGATATTCTGGGCAGTTTTAATGATTCTCTGTAGAGCTTTTTTGTCTGCTACAGAGCTGCTCCCATACCATGCAAGAATGCTGTATGTCAGGACACTCTCAATGGTGCTGCGATAGTAGGACAGAAGTAGATACTGAGATAGATTTATTTTCCTGAGCATTCTCAGGAAGTACAGCCTCTTCTGTGCCTTCTTCACAAGCATATTAACATTCATACTCCATGAGAGGTCCTTCGAGATATAAATGCCCAGAAATTTAAAACTAGCCACCCTCTCCACCTCCTCACCATTTATGTACAATGTTAAATGTACATATCTAGGATAAAATGACCCTAAAATAGGAAACGAAAGAAAAGCAAAATTGACAGATTTTTTCATTCCTGACACTTCATAGCTGCAAACATTTGGTTTGCACCAGATTTATCCACTGTCTTATTTATTTATTTTTAATTCGGCAGAGCATTGTTAACAAGTCTTTCAAGATCTTATTTTGAAAAGGCAACAAATCTGACCTCTGTGCTGTATCATTTGTAACAAGTGTACATTAAGTGTTCATGGGGAAAAAAAAATATAATAAAACATTTTGTCTATCGATCTTTCAGAATTAATTTAGCGATTTCTTGCTTAGCCCACTGAATGATTAGCATCCTTTCTCCTGAAACCCCCCTGAGTCTTTCAAATAAGGGAAACTGAGACCCTTCCCTCCCACCCCCACAAAATCTCATTAAAAGAGATGTGTCATGGTTCACATAACAGGCAGGTGTAGACAGGATCAATTTACAGCAAGGGTCCAGAGAGCAGAAATTGATGGAGGGTATGGAAATTCAATTCCTTTGAAAATATACGTGCTCTTTATGATGAAAAGGTGATGCCAAATGGAGGCATGGTTGAAAGAGAACTTAGTGGTGCCTTCTTTCTCCCATCCCCACCCCAGTATGAAGAGATCCTATCTAGTGTTCCAAATCTGGAAACAGAAGATAGTTTCGTCTTTCTCATGTAGGTTAGACAACCACCTGCCAAAGTGCCAAAATTCATATTCTGAAAATAAAACTAGAAAACCAGGCCTTTGAAACCAATCTGCCCTCTAAAAATCAAAGAAAAAGAAGATTTGGAATATTCTATAACATAGGAACTATTCTACAAATGGTTAGTTGACAGATACAGAGGTTAGATAAGTGGATTTATGTGATATATCGACTACATGAGAAAGAAACAACTGATGAGTAAATATTTTGATGGTTATATAATTGATACCATAATGGAAGATGGTATACTTTTCAATAACGATGAGTGTTATCGCATATATGTTTATATGTACATGATTATAATGATCATGATGATGTTTATATTTTAACACTTTGGACACCTAGAAAACACACTGTTCAGTATAGAAATGGAACTTTTGATATAAAATAATAAAAAATATTTATACCTAAAAAAACAAACCAATCTGTCCTTCATTTATTTAAAGGAAAATGGATTCAGTGGGATCCATATTCTTATCCACAGAATAAGAATACCTGGAAAAGGAATGTTATCTGAAGAAACAAATACTTTTTTTTTTTTTTTGAAAGAAAAGAAACACTGCTCAGGCAAAAAGTTTTGGCCAGAAGATGCATTTACCATTTATTCATCTCCTTTTTAATAAAAAACTTTGTTTTGTATCGGCTTCTAAATGAGACCTATTAAAATCCCTAGCTAATGAGTCCAACACTGTAAGTATGATTGCTTATTACTCTTTCACTTTTATTCCTTACAGTTCTTATTTTTTTAATAAGCCACCTTTATTATTTTTAGAAATTAACTCAAGGTGGTGAACATACTGTACTTAATACAGGCAGTCCTCAATTTACGACCTCAATTGAGCCCAAAATTTCTGTTGGTAAGCGCGACGTTTGTTAAGTGAATTTTGCCCAAGAAATTGACCTTTCTTCTCACAATTGTTAAGTGAATCACTGCATTGGTAAATTAGTCACACGGTTGTTAAGTGAATCTGGCTTCTCCATTGACTTTGCTTGTCAGAAGGTTGCAAAAGGTGACCGCATGACCCTGCGACACTGCAACCATCATAAATATTAGTCAGTTGTCAAACGTCTGAATTTTGATCTCGTGACCATTAGGGATGCTGCAATAGTTTTAAGTGTGAACAACAGTCATAAGTCACTTTTTTCAGTGCCTGTTGTGGTCCGCCAGCAGCCTCTGGAGCTGACAGTGGACTCGGACAGTGAGGAGGCTGGGGACGAACATGGGCCAGTCCTGGAGTCTGGGGAAGGCCCAAACGAGGGCTCTGCGTTGGAGGCAGAGATGGGGCCAGGGCCATCTGGGAGTGATGCGCAGACTCCGGAACCTCCAGAATCAGACAGCAGAGAGGCAGAGGAACAGGAGGAGCCTGTTCCTAATGCGCGCATGCACAGAGCTACCAGAAGGCACAAACAGTTAAAGCAAAAGGGATGACTCAGGAGTAAGGCCTGGAGATGATTGGACCCTCCCATAAGGCGTAAAAGAGGAGCAAAGGCACGTGGGCACTTTGCAAGAAAGCAACGTTGTTAATTCTGTCCCCAGTCGGCATCTCAGTTTGATTTTGGAATCCGTGTGGCTTTGCCAAGTAGGTCTTTGACAGAGCGTCAAGGGAGATAAAGGTTGGTGATTATCCCGAAGGACTTCTCCTGAAGGACTTTTTGCAACTAATTGGGACTCAGCTATGAATGAACGTAATTCACAGCTGCTGCAATAAAAGAGGTTTTTGGGACTGCTCATGTGTTTTAATGACTCAGGAAGCCTAGGTCACAACAGTGCCATTGTAACTTCAAACGGTCACTAAATGAAATGTTTTAAGTCTACCTGAATTTCTTCTTCCTCCTATTTTCTCAACAACAGTCCTGTGAGGTGGGTTGGGCCGACAGAGAGTGACTGGCCCAGCTGATGTTCATACCTCTAAGGCAGGACTAGAACTCACCATCTCCTGGTTTGTAGGCTAGCATCTTAACCACTATACCAAACTGGTGTAGTGCAATACACCATATATAAAATGTATTATTTTATAACTTTTTCTTTTCCCAACTTCATACTATCAGCTAACAACCTCGCTGCCAGCCTGTCAAAACATGACTTTCTAACATACTGAGAGAATATAGCTGGAGAATTTCTAACATACTTGCATTAACTTAACTTCTCCGAAACTATTGCCAGCAAAAGCTTGTAAAGCCTGTGATACTTAAATCATGCATGTGCATTGTTTATTCGATTGTAGAATGGAAAAAGCAGACTTTTCTTTATCTTTATCTTTTTTCTAGCCACAATTAAGGCAGAACTGCAAGACCTGAGAGTCTGCCCACAATGACCTCGTCTCCTTCCCATTTACTTGGTTTCCTGTTTTTTTAAATTGGGGAAGATCGGTGCACATGCCAAACGTGAGTAGATTTGATAATGGCGGTAGCCTGCTGCCCCGTGGCAGGAAATGAATAATTTTTACTTCTCTATGTCATCTTGGCACCAATGAAGACTACTTAGAGATAACTTGCTAGGAAATTGCCATTGTGATTATTATGGTGTTTCACCTCCTCCTATGAGGACATATTGACATGCTATTCATTGACATGGCAGTGGCCTGACAGTTGCCGACACTATATTTCAGTGTATCAATGCCAACAGGTGTGATGAAACTCTAGAGAGATGTGTGAGATGTCAAAACGTCCCCCATTAATCACACTGAGAGGCTCTCTGGTTGAAACATGCCTCTTTCCTTACTGCTCAAACTAAAGCAATACATTCTGTAGGAAAGATGATAGATACTCAACCAGCAGCATCTATGACTATTTATAATACATGCCTTGGAAAAGCTAAAGCAGCCATGACCACAATGACTGATGCTTTTTTCCATCTGGGTATGGTAAGGGGTTGATAAAATACAAAGCTTAGATTTTCTCTTTTCTATATGATATACTTTCAATATAGAAAAAAAAAAAGCAGAGGTGAACTATCCATTAACTAGATCACTCAATGTAGGATGTACTGTACATTACATAAATAATTTCAGTACTAGTTTTGCAGTTGAATCTATATCAAAATAGACTCTGAGGTTTATGGAAGCGCATTGGAATGTATTTCTTACATAAAAAGAGAAAACCAAAAAGATGTTTTCAATTTTACAAAGACTGGTGAACTATGTTTTCTACAAGGAATGCATAGAACAGTGGTATCATTAGTTTGGAATTTATTGAAATCTTACAGACGTGGCTCAGAAATCACTTTAAAGAGAAACTGATTTTCCAGGTGATTTAGGTGTTGAGTACAATAAGGATTTAAGTCCGTTCCTAATAATAGAAGGTGACTGGCTGGTGACTTTGAGACAATTATTCTCTCTCAGTCTAACTTTTCTCTCAATTTTCTCCAATTGTTGTGGGAAACGAGAATTCTATGCACAATACTTGGAAGAAAAATCAGAAATCTATCGAACGGATGGATGAATGAATAAACGAAGCCGAGAGAGAATATAGCTGGAGAATTTCTAACATATTGAGCATATCAGTATGACATGGTATGATGATTAACTACTGTATACTGTAGTAAACTTTAAGATCAATCATAAGGGTGATAACTCTTTGGTTCTATTTTTAAAATGTACAAAATATTCTGCAAATTTTAGGCAGCTAACCAAATTTTACTAAGTAGATAATACATCCATTAAATAAATCAAGACAATCAACTCTCCCCTAGTTTCCCACTATTTTTATTTTCCTTTTTTCCTTATATTCTGATAAATTAATAAAAGATTTCAAAGATCAGAAAAGCTAACTGGCTTTTTTGGTAGTAAGTGGCCATATTTACACCTCGAGAAGCCATCATTTCTCTTATATCAGTTCTGCTTGAAGTTTAATTTTAATTCTTAAATAAGCCATAAACACTGGCCTTTGCCTTTTAAAAGATGATTAAAATTAGAATTAATATTAGAATTAAGCCCTTTGCTATTTGCAACCAGCTCTAAAATCTCCTCAATCCATCAAGGAGCTCTAGGCTTGAAGACGACACAGTGAAAGGCATTTCCTCCCCTAGTGTCTGAGAGAACATTGTTGTTAACTATACACATTCTAAAATTCTGTTGGGCTGTTGTTGCCTCTAAAACTGAGTGCTATACAATATTTTTATGATCATACACACCAGGGATGGTTTCTACTTACCTTTACTACCTGTTCGCAATGGGGCCGCGTGCGTGTGCTTGCTTCGCTCGTGTGTGCACACGCACTCTTCTGCGCATGCACAGAAGCGTTCTGATGATGTCGGGATCGGTGTGCAGAGCCTCCTGCCGGTTTTACTACCGGTTCTATAGAACCGGTGCGAACTGGGGGCAACCTACCACTGATACACACCCTGCTTGTTTCTAACTAGACAGGCTTATTAACTTGGTATGATTAATAACAAAGGCCATCTGGGGGCACATGAAGATGCAACTGAAATTCCACCAGGATCTTTGATCAGTGGTGGTATTCAGCCGGTTTGGACTGGTTCGGGCAAACCGGTAATGGTGACCTGCGGGGGGCCCCCTCCAAGCGCTATACCATCTTTAGAATAGAATAGAATAGAATAGAATAGAATAGAATAGAATAGAATAGAATAGAATTTTTTATTGGCCAAGTATGATTGGACACACAAGTGCATACAAGTGCATACGCTCTCAGTGTACATAAAAGTAAAAGTAAAAATATGTTTATCAAGGTACAACACTTAATTATAGTCATCATTAGTCATATTTTTTTTTTAAATGTTATCCAATTCTGGGCTTTATTTAATTGACCAAACTAAGTAATAATTTTAATTAGCAATTTTATGATGTTTGTGTGTCTATATTTTTCTTGACTGTACACCGCCTTGAGTCCTACGGGAGAAAGGCGGTATAGAAATATAATAAATAAATAAATAAATAAATATTTTCTTAACCATGTATGTGCATGCAAGCTGCGTGCGTGAACAAAGTACATGCGTGGAAGACTGCATGCATGCACAGAAGGCCATGTGCGCTCACATTTTCAGTGCACAGCGAACTGGTGGTAAAATTACGTGAAACCCACTTCTGTCTTTGATGCCTTGTTGTAGCCACTGTCTTGACCCTTTTCATCCAACCTCTGAGCCTAGATAGTTTTCTACAACAGGCCTGCCTTTCTCAGGACTAGATGTTTTTTTTTTCCTCACCTTGTTGTTTCAGTTCCAGAAAGCAGCCGAAATGCAAAGTTATCATTCTTTCTGACTGAGAAAAACACCACAACATCTATTTTGTGAAGGGTTGCAGAGTGGAATTAATATTAATAAATCCAACTGTCAAAACAAACTACAGTTTAGCAGGGCTGTAAAAATAACTTTAAAGATAATCATTTTAATGTAATAATGCTATAATTAAAATAGCATTACTGAACAATTACACTCATTAGAATAATGATTATAATACAAAGGTTGTTAATATTTTAATAGCATTTTTAGTGTGCAAAATTCATATCTCTTTCATCCAACATATGCAACACATTTGCATCTAGAATCACTTTAGATAAATAGAAATAGCAAATGTAAGATCCATAATTACTGTAAACAAAGGGTTGTAATCAGATGCTTATGAATATAACTGGTGAATCTTTCCAGATTCCTGCTTTATATGACTTTAATCTGATTTCCATTTTTAAAGGATTGTAATAATAATTCCCCAGTGTGGCCCTATCTTTATTTGGGGCTTATGTGCTGTGAGGAAGGTAAGAGCTATGCCAGAGGTTCAACTATAATAGACAGGTCTAATCAGAAGACCCAGACCCAGAAGAGTGTCTCTCCCATAAACCATATGATGAGATATAATTTACAGAAACCCACATCAACTTTATGGTCACCTGGGTCAACACCACATTAGGTATTGGAGTTCCTAGAAATCTGATGAAAAATGGGCTACAAGCAGGGGTGAGCTCCTGGGGGTTCGGCAGGGTTCAGGCGATTCTCTAGCCAAGGATCAACGGGATTCGGCAAACCCCCAAATGCCACCCCTGGCTGGCCATGCCCACCCTGCCATTCCCCTCCCCTCCCACCCCACCCTGCCCCTCCCCTCCCAGGAGTCTCCATGAGGCCCATTCATCATTCCAGGTAAGTGCAGGGGCTGTGCGGAGGGTCTGGGAGGGCAAAAAATGGGCCTACCGGAAGTTCTGGAACTCCAGAAACAGACCTGTTTCCGGCCTCCAGAGGGCCTCCGGACCCTGGGGGAAGCAGTTTTCACCTTCCTGAAGGCTCGAGGAAAGCCTCCGGAGCCTAGAAAGGACAAAAAACTGACTAGCAAAGCTTAAAAAAAACATTTGGAAACTTCTGTGCCCATTTAGCAGGGAGAGAATTTAAACCTCACATTAAGTTTTCCCTTGGTAGAAGCAACTTGAGCATCTGGTTTCACGTTCTGTGACTCTTGCCTGGAATCCAGTTATTTATGACCCCTGCTTGCAATCCTACCTTTAAATCCTACCTTTAACTCTGTGTGTGTCCAAGAACTATATCTAGCTCCTGAAGTGGGGCTAAAAAAGCCATGGCCTGAATATGAATGTAGCTTGAATTGATTACATTGGTTTTTTTTTCTTTCTATTGTTTGTCGTTGTATCAACTCCTCTGTCAACAATGTGGAAGACAGGTCATGGCTATCAAACATCAAAAACATCCGTCAGGCTATCCTATCTTCTCTACATGGATAATCTGAAGCTGTAAACATTTCAAACTGAAACAGAAAAGTCCATTTGCTATGATGCAACTTGCAGACTACCTGAAATAGAACTGCTGCTCAACAGTGTCTGTATATATGGCCAAGATTTTGCAATGGAGTTTGGATTGGAAAATGTGTGTCACCCTTATATCATCAATAGAGGAAAAATAGCAAAAACTGAAGGAATCAAGATACCCTATAGAAATAATATTAAGCGTCTGAATGAAAATCACTACATGTACCCGGGCACCCTTCAGGATGAAAATATAGAGCACACTGAAATCAAGAGGAAGATTAAAAACGAATGCATCATAAGAGTGAAGAAAATCGTAAAGTCCAAAATCAGTGGAGAAAATACCATCAAGGCAATTAACTTGTGGGTAATTCTAGTCATTAGATATATAGCTGGCATAGCGGACTGGCCCTCAAGCAGAATTAAAAGCCCTGGATAGGAAGACCACAAAAATAATGTCAAAGAATCCACTCATTCATCCATGCAGCAACCCATAGATGGGCATGGAATGTTGCAAATACACCAAACAATTGAAAAAGAAAGGGCATTGGAAGAATATCTGAAGGAAACTGAAGATATACTGCAGCTAGTATACCATGAAAGCTTACTGAGTACTGGAGAGACCAAATTGCAAAAAATACTAAATGAAGAATATAATTAAAACATGCCAAAGCAAATTATTACATGGCCAGTACATAACACTCCAGACTTAACAATTGCAATAAGACAGGCAAAAAAGTCTGGATAGTGGATGAGGCAATACCTGGAGATAGCAGAATAGAAGATAAAGAACTAGGGAAGGTAACAAAATATCTGCAAATAGAAATGGAGTGATTATGGCAAAAGAAAGCAAAGATAGTACCAATAGCAATAGATGCCTTGGGTGCAATCCCAAAACAACTGGAACACCACATGAACACCATTGGCATTGACAAATTCACCACCAGTCAATTGCAAAAGGTGGCTTTACTCAGAACAGCTTATATTCTGCTACATTACTTTTAACATCATCAAACATCCACATCTGTCTATCCTAGGTTCTTGGGAAGGATTCGATAGGTGGGTAAAAATTTCAAGTCTAGTCTAAACATCTGTGTGACTATGCAATGAACTATAATGGATTCTTAAGTTTTGAAACCTGTTTTCAGAAATCACACACACACCCCGGACTTTGAAAAACTATGCTAACATTCCCAAAAAAAAAGGAAAAAGAAAGGAAAAAGAAAAACAGTAGCAGTCCAATGTTTGCTTCTATCATCTTCACACTTGTCCACAAAAAACCAAAGCAAAGTAACAAAAACAAGAATAAGAATAAGAATAATTTTATTTCTATTCCTCCCTTCTCCCGAAGAACTCAGGGCAGTGTACAGCCTATTAAAAGCACAAGACAAACATCAATTAAAATAATTTAAAATTATTAAATAATTCAGCTCAATTTAAAACCCCAGAAATTTAAAACACCCAATTTAAAATTATTATGTTGATAGCCCGGCCTGGCGGAACAACAGGGTCTTGAGTGCACAGCGAAATACCCGGAGGTCGGAGATCTTACGCACTTCTGGGGGCAGTTCAGAGAAGTATAGAGAATATAATACGATGGGGCTGCAGTCAGCCTGAACAGTTGTGTTCCGATAAATGAATGTTTACTTTTTGATAATGCCAATAGTGGTAACCATTTTATAAGAATGTTTTAAATGTTAGATTTAAGATTAAGATGGGCAAACTTGCTGGGCTGTGACCATTCCTAAGTGCTAAATTACAGCAGCATGGTTGCGATATGGATTATTGTCATTATATGAGTCTATTTCAAGCGTAGAAGATTTTCAGAAAAAAACAACAACAGAGCAACATGGGACCACTTCTGGTTAGATAGAGCAATCCATTTCAAAACCAAAACAATTGCTTGAAATGTGAAATGGGGCGTTTTAAGCTTGACAAGTTTTGAAACCAAACGTTTTTGTAGTGTGAAGTCTTCCCGTAAGAAGGCAAAATTGTGATCTCACCTATTTCCATGATATCAATACCACATTCTCTAAGACCTTTTTAAAAAAAAGTCTCACAAAAATATTGCCTACTACTACCAATTCTTATGAGAAACAGCCTACACAGATCAGAAGGAAAAGTTGGGGGAAATTGTCTGCTTGACAGGTGTCAGGGAAGACCGATAAAACAAAACTTGTAATCGGAACAGCTATAATAGTAGTGTGATATGGTGAAATTAGAGCTTAAATGCCTGGAAGAAAGTTCCATTGCACATTTCTTCTTCTTCTTCTTCTTCTTCTTCTTCTTCTTCTTCTTCTTCTTCTTCTTCTTCTTATTCTTATTCTTATTCTTCTTCTTCTTCTTCTTCTTATTCTTATTCCTATTTTGCTAGAAGAGTACGCAAATCTTCTGCTCGAAATGAAATTCCCTATACCACCAGGCTTGAAATTTTAGGTCTGGATAGCTTCGAACTATGCCGTCTTATGGATAGTCTTGAACTATGCCGACCTATGCTTAGTTCATAAAATTATTTACCAAAAACGTCCTATCTGTAAATGAGTACTTTAATTTCAACCGTAATAACACAAGGGCTATCAATAGATTCAAACTCAATGTCATTGGCTCTAATCTTGATTGTAGGAAATATGACATCTGCAATAGAGTAGTAAATGTCTGGAACACTCTACCTGATCCTATTGTTAGTCTCTCTAATCCCCATACCTTTTACCTTAAACTGTCTACCTTGGACCTTTCATGTTTCTTAAGAGGTCCCTAAGGGGGCGTGCATAAGCCTACCGTCCCTGTCCTACTGTCCCCATTTATATGTAATCATTCTATGTGTTTATGGCTATGTTTTGCCTATTTATATCCTTTTATTTGTGCCAATGTTTTTCATGTGTCCATGTCTATGTCTATACTTGTTTCCTTGTACTTGTTGATAAATAAATAAATAAATAAATAAATAAACAAACAAACAAACAAACAAACAAACAAATGCAAGGTTGATTTTGTTTTTCTCTAGTTCAGTGGAATATGTAAGGAGGTAGGTTAAGAATCCCATGTAATCCCATGGTTATGGAATCTGTTGTCTCAGAACTCTTCTACCAGATTTTTAATATTTAAACATTCGGTTTTCTAAAGGGAATCTTAATTCAATTTCTAGTAACTTGGAAAATCCCAAAGCAGTTGTTAGAACTTTCATCTCTCTAGTTCCCCACAAATTAAAATTCCATCAGAAAGAGCCCTGGCACCAGGCATTGCAACCAGTCTCTGCCTCCAGAAAATGATTTATTAACTAGAGTTCAGCTGCTTTGTGCTTTTGTTACAGCTGACAAAAGGCATGTTTAAGCATGTTAAATTGGCTTAATGTGGTAAACAGAAATGATGGCCAGGAAAGGTTGAACTAGCTGCCAAGGCATGCTATGTCTTTGTGCTGGGTGTAAGGAATAGTTAATCTGACCTAAAAGAAGAGAAACATATGCTCTAGCAGATAAGGTGCTTGAAATGAATGGATCTGTCTGCTATTGTTCAGCATTCTTTGATATGTAAGCAGGAAAAAGTGGATTCTTAAAAAAAACCCAAACCAAACCAAAAAGTAGAATCAGATGGAATAGGAGGAAAACTACAAGCTTCCCCATTATCCAAAGACTCAAGAAACAGATATATCTGAAGGCTTGGCTTCTGCACAGTGAAAACCAAACAGAAAAATGAGGAGGTGGGGGAATGATGTCACATTATCAGGGGTGAAATCCAGCAGGTTCTGACAGGTTCTGGAGAACCGGTAGCGGAAATTTTGAGCAGTTCGGAGAACCGGCAGCGGAAATTTTGAGTAGTTCAGAGAACCGGCAAATAGCACCTCTGGCTGGCCCCAGAGTGGGGTGCGAATGGAGATTTTGCAATATCCTTCCCCCAGGAGTAGGGAGGGAATGGGGATTTTGCAGTATCCTTCCCCTGGAGTGGGGTGGGAATGGAGATTTTGCAGTATCCTTTCCCTGGAGTGGGGTGGGAATGGAGATCTTGGACTATCCTTCCCCTGCCATGCCCACAAGCCACACCCACCAAGCCACACCCACAGAACTGATAGTAAAAAAAATTGGATTTCACCATTGCACATTATGTAATGTTGTTTCAGAGTCATGTGTGCAATGTGCCCTTCATGGAAATGTGATTGTCAGAAACATCTGGGATCAAGCATTATAAAATAATCTCACCACCAATCCAGCTCAGAGTGGATTTTGGTTTCTTATTCTAGCCAACACATGGGAGGATAAAAGGCAGCCGGTAAATTTTTTGTGAAGTGTCCTTCTTTCTCTGCATTTCATCTGCATTTCCTGCATTGGATGAGGAGAGCACATCTTTCTCCTTCTGTCCTGGCTACTTTTTACAGAGGCACGATTGAGAGTGTTTTAACAAACTGCATCACTGTTTGGTTTGGTGGCAGCAGTGCCTCAGATAGAAAGTCCATTCAGAGAGTGGTGAGGACAGCCGAGAAGATTATAATCTCTGGGAGGAGGTTTAGAAGTATTTCCAGCAGGACTACCAGATTCTAAACAGCTTTGTTCCCTATCCCATCTGTCTGGTAAACTTGCAAGATTCGTTTTTCTCGACATGTACATGTATACATCCGAACTAGACTGTTGTTTCTCCATGTCATATAATATATGTGGATATATGCATAATTTTGTATTTATTTATTTATTTGTTTCTATGTAGTGTATATTGGAGGTGGAGACCAGTGGTGGGTTTCTACCGATTCGTCCTGGTTCGGGCAAACCAGTAGCGGCAATGGTGGGAGACTCCGCCCACCCACCCACCTGGATGTAATCACGGATGCTTTGCGCATGTGCAGAAGCGCCACGCGCGAGCGCTCACAGTTCCGAACCAGTAGCAAAGGTAAGTGAAACCCACTACTGGTGGAGACCCTTTGAGAGCTATATGCAACGAAATTTCATTTTTGACAATGATTTGAGACGATCACAAAAATATCCTGTGTTCTAGTAACAGTAAGAGAGTTTCTTTACGGTTCTTTTGGACTGACTATGTCTTATCCGGCCTGTATCACATCTCAACTCATGTTCAAGCTGAAGATCTGAAGGGCAGCTGTACTTAAGTTTATCCGAAAATGAGCGTAGGCCTTTGCCTGACACAAATAAAGCCGGAATCCAGAATGTGCTTTAGTTCAAGTGAATAAAAATTCAGTTGCCTTTCACACCTGCTACCTGATGCTGGAGGCTGAAGAGAAGCAGCACCGGAGTTGCATTTGTGCCCTAATCTTTCCCTGTTTGTATATCCTAACTCGAACTGGATTATAGTCAGTTCAGGAAGTGCTCCAAAGAAGTGTTATTGAGCCAGAGGCCTTTTTGTTATGGAAAGAGGGGGCCAACATTTACTTCACTCCAAAAGCATTTTTCTGGACACTTTGAACATAGAATGGTTTAAGATAAGATAACTTTATTGTCATTTTTTTACTGCAAGCATATCGGCCCACATTAAAAATGAAATTGCAATGTCTTTTTCAGTTTTTTCTTCGACAATTTGATTTTAAAAACAAATGTCAGAAATCTTAAATTTTTTTAAAAAAAAATATATTTAGCCCTTTGATGCTTCTATGGCCATTTGCTATCCTCTGATATCTATGCTTGGTTTTAAACACATTGCAGCTAATGAGAATGAAACCTTAGATTTACTCGTGTTCTATATTATATATTTTGTTGAACCCAGAAAAGGATATAACTGTTTCTGATTTATCCCCAGATCTCTTTAAGGCAAAAGATCCAGCTACAACTCTCTGTTTAAATCCAGGAAATCATTTCAGAGAGCAAAAACATTGCAAAGAAACGAAGTCTTAATGTATGGCCAGTGTCCTTCATAATCACAGGCCATTATCATTTTACAGACTGATATTAACAGGAATGGTAAAACCTATTACAACTGAAAAAAAGCCATTAGCCTCTGTCTATCTCATGATCAAAAGAATAAAGTCTGTTGCTCTCAGCAGTCAGTTGTCGGTTTCCATTTGCCCCCGAACCAAAGACAGCTCAAGGCAAAGTCCACACATTTAACTTTTCTATTTTTAATAGATCTTCTCGTTTTACATTTGCAATTCAATCCTGCTATGTACTAGAGAGCTGCAGGTAGGTTGTAAATAATAGAGAATATTGTCTTTAAAAAAATCCTTATGGATAGACTTATTCATATAGATTATGAATAATCTATATGAATATAGAATTCAGATAGATTCAGCAGCAAGCAGAGATTGCCCAAGTCACCTCTCATCCAGAGACTTTTACCAAGCGTGGAAACAGTGGTGGGATTCAGCCGGTTCGCACCAGTTCACGCGAACCGGTTGTTAAATTATACCCTCCCCCCATTATCAAAGTGGATCATGGGCGCTGCACTGCAATGGAGAAACAGGCAACGGAGTGGCCGCATGAGGGAAGGAGAAGGCGTCTTTCCCTCTTTCTTCTCCCTGCTCCTCCTCCCCCCCTCGTGCCGGCCATTCCGTTGCTCATTTCTCCATTGCAGCACAGCACAATGCCCATTTTAAGGCAAAAATCCAGCTACAAATCTCTGTTTTAAATCCATGAAATCATTTCAGAGAGCAAAAATGGCGGGAGCCCCTTGCAGCCCAAAAGGCATTACTTTTTAATTAATTTTTTTTAAAATTTTTGATTTATATGCCGCCCTTCTCCGGAGACTCAGGGCGGCTTACAGTGCGTTAAGCAATAGCCTTCATACTTTTGTATATTTATACAAAGTCAGCTTATTGCCCCCACAAACTGGGTCCTCATTTAACCTACCTTAGAAAGGATGGAAGGCTGATCAACCTTGAGCCTTGGAGAGATTCGAACCAGCAGTAAATTGCAGGCAGCTGTGTTAATAACAGGGTGCTTTAAACCACTGTAGTACCAAGGCTCTTTGAACTGATAACTTTGAACTGATAACTACCCAGGGGACAGTTAAAAGTGGTCTTCCACTTGTCCGCTGGCCTAATCCTCACCCTTATAGTATGCCTCTCGGAGCTCCAGTTTCGTAAAAATCCGACCCTCCACTAACCTGGCCAACATGTCCTTCATGAGTGGCATGGGGGGGTATTATTTAACAACCAGTTCACCTAGGGTCAGGTTGGGCAGTGCCTCCCATGACAGCCAACCTGACCTTGGGTGAACTGGTTGTTAAATTATTTGAATCCCGCCACTGGGTGAAAACTGCTCAGAGGCTATCAATAAGTGAAAAAAAACTGGTAGATGATGCCTGCTTTGCTAGTCAAAGCCAAGTTGGACTGTATAGATAGTTTGAGGACATTTATTCTAAAAAAAAAACCTAAATAAAACATAGCAAGGATGACCTTACTCTTTCCCATTCTCTTTTTCCAGCATTGGTTGAGAGAAAAATCAAGGGTCAAGTAGCAATACAGGCATGGTATAGTTTTTTTTTTTAATTACATAAAAAAGAAGCTGCCTGAGTCTGCATGTTATACACGAGACTTAGTTAGGCAGAGCATCTCTAGATATAATACCTACATCTGTTGGCTTCAGCTATGAAGCAACTATTGCTCAACTCAATGGGTTTTGCCCAGTGTGTTTAGAAATTGCACCTTCAAACTGGAGTGTAATGTGTCCTCCTTTCCAGCTAGCTATGAATATGCATTGAGAGCTTCAGCTTTATCTTTTCATGTTACAGTAGGTTGCCAGAAGGCCAGGAAAAAAATGATGCGTGGTGGGATCTTGTGCTTTTAGTGAGTAAAGGGTCTCATACAGTGGTGGAATTCAAATATTTTTACTACCGGTTCTGTGGGCATGACTTGGTGGGTGTGGTGTGGCTTGGTGGGCGTGGCTTGGTGGGCATGGCAGGGGAAGGATACTGCAAAATGTCCATTCCCACCCCACTCCCGGGGAAGGATACTGCAAAATCCCCATTCCTTCCCTACTCCTGGGGGAAGGCTATTGCAAAATTTCTATTCCCACTCCAGTCTGGGGCCAGCCAGCGGTGGCATTTGCTGGTTCTCTGAACTACTCAAAATTTCCGCTATCTGTTCTCCAGAACCTGTCAGAATCTGCTGAATAGCACCCCATGTCTCATAGCATAAAGATAAGAATTTATCTATAAAGAGTGAAAAAAACCCATGGGGGGAAAAACAAGTTGACAACTCCTCTCATAACTATTCTGAAGTTTTCTTTGCATTTCTTGGGAATAAATCTGCTTTTGGGGTGATAGAATAGTTTTCAGTGAAACTGGTGAAATCATATTTTGATGCTTTGACCTGCGAAAGACGAAAATTAACCAGGACCAGGGCCAGTAATTCTTGTATGAACAATATGAATTCCTTTGCATATTTATTTTTATTTTATTTTACTTCAAATTTATATACCGCCCTTCTCCCTAGGGACTCAGGGCGATGTACAGCCAAGTAAAAACACATAAATACATAATACATAATAATACATAAATTAAGAACAGATTAAAAGAAAATATCTCAATTTGGCCCCAAATTTAAAAAGACAAATATGAAATACCCTATCACTAAACCATCCCATGGAACATTTAAATCCAGTGTCATATTCTCTTCTGAGTCTGACCTGTTGCGCCCATTTCTTTATTTTGGAAATAAGTAGGGCAAGGCGGAACTAAAAGATGTTTTGCTCATTCCTTTGTCTCGGTACAGAGTAATCTGAGAAAATGAATAATTACATGAAAGAACATTCAATCACTTGAAGGACCTTTGCATCCAACACGTTGTTTTACTCTGAAATTTTCTTTGGGGAGGAGAGGAGTTAAGAGTGTTCCAATATTTGTTATAACTCGTTTTTTTGTTTTTGAACAGTGAAGCTCTGGAGGAAAGAATAGATTTTCCCCTCACTCTCTCTATCTTTAGCTTGCTTTGTTTTTGTCAGTTTCCCAGCTGGCAAGCCTGGCATTGTGACATGGTATGTCAGGTTGTATCAGTCACATTGTTCTACATGACATCACAGATCAGGAGGGGATGTGGCTGATGAAAGGTGATCATGTCACCTCACAATATAAGATTACAGCTGGGGAATGGAGAATGCTTTCCTGGAGCTATTGCTAAAGAGACCAAAGACGTATTTGTGTGTGTATATGTGTGGGTGGATGCACATCTGTACATGCACATATGTAGAAGAATGAGTAACTACAATCCTTCTTCCCTTGTTTTACCTTTGAAAGTTTTGTCATCTTGTCTTGCTCAGATTATATTTGGTTCAAGGAGTTTTCAACCTTCTTCCAGAAATTCTGAAGGCTTAGGGTGCTGTGTTTGTCTGTGTATATTTCTGAAACACGGATACCAATCAACTGAATTCAAGATTTTGGTAGTCTGTATGGCATCCCATTCCAAAGTAAAAGAAGCAGCAGTCAAAATTCAGAAATACTCTGCAGACTAATACTTGGTAGAAGAGCAATGAAAATGCACTAGATTGCAGGGAGTTGTCTATATCCACAAAGACCCCATGGACAACGTTCCTCCAGGCCTTCCTGTCTTCTACCATCCTCTGGAGTCCATTTAAGCTCACACCTACTGCTTCAGTGACTCCATCCAGCCACCTCATTCTCTGTCATCCCTTTCTTCTTTTGCCCTCAATCTTTCCCAGCATTAAGCTCTTTTCCAGTGAGTCCTTCCTTCTCATTAGGTGGCCAAAGTATTTGAGTTTCATCTTCAGGATCTGGCCTTCTAAAGAGCAGTCAGAGTTGATCTCCTCCAGGACTGTGTTTGATGCAAAATCTAGGATTCAAGATATCTAGGGTTCTTCCTTGGTCATAAAAAAAATCCTCTTGTGTCAATTTCAAATCAGTTTCCAAAGTCACATTATATTGGTTGTTTAGATCGCATATTAGCAATCCCTACAGAGCATGGAAGAGGTTTAGTGCTCTGGTCACCTTTTTCTGCTGCCTGACTGACCAATCATCTGTTGGGAACTGAGAAACAGGCTGCTTACGATTGGGATCAGTCCTTCTCCAGTCATCTAGTTCCTGATCCCTTCCCCCACCCATCTTTTGGAGAAGAATCCCTGGAGAGGGGACAAGGTTAAAGATTAAATATATGAAACTAAACAGTGGTCTAATAAATATGTGGGAATTGGATAACTAACACAAATGTTTAAATTAAAAATGGAAAAATCTTGACACAGCCCCTTGTTCTACAATGTGTACAGAAAATGCCATTGTCTGGATTTTTTTAAAAAAATCATGTCATCCTTCTTCATTCTATTGTACTATCCTCCATTGAAACTCTAAGCATTCTGCTTGCCAAGAATTCACCATTTTTGCTTTGACTGAATCCTGGGTTTAATGGCATGAGTCAACAAAATAATTGACTCTTCCCTTTCCATGGCACTTTCTTTTTCCACTGTATTTTTTTTAATGCCATCGTCGTCATCATCATCCTTGCCGTCGTCATCATCATCATCGTCATCACCATCATCATTATCACCATCATCATCATCCCTAAATATATGTGATGGAAAGTGATGATCTGTGGCCAGTTTCCCCCAGCCTTCCCTAGAGAGCTGCAGCAAAAACTAAGCTAATTCATCCCAAGCTATAACCGTAATTCTGATTTGTTGATGTATCAGCCAATATGTCTGGCAGATGAATCTTTTAACACTTCAGTAGATTGGCATGAGTGGGATTTGAAGCTTCATCCTCAAGCTTTCCTTTGCCATTCTCTCTCTCTCCTCCCCTCTTTCCCTCTCTCTTCCGCGATGGCTTCTGTTTTTCTGCTTGATTGCACTCGCCGCCTTCCTACTGCCCCTGGGGGAATTGCCCTCTTATTACCACAATTACAATCTGTACACATTTCATTAAACTAATATTGCTTCGCACAGGCTTTCTCTGCCGAAGTGCACAGCTGGAGGCCCATTCCTTTTCCTCAGCTTAAACACTTTGACAGGTTAAGAAAGCTATTATGGCTGAATAACAGGTGTTGCAAAACAATGTGCATTTGATGTTTAAATGAGAGAGCTTCTTTATTGACTGCCTTTATTGCAGCTAAGACTCTCCTTTTTCAAGATGACTGGATTTTTATTGGTTTTACTGCTTTTTAAAGTGTATTCTGTTGTTTCAGAATGGGTCCAGAGTGACTCTTTGCCATTATTTGTTATTCCAATGGCCTTTGTTTTATTTGTGCTGTTTGGGGGAGGAAAAAAAGAGGAATATACACATATTATATCCAGGTGTGTTTTTATCAGTATACCGAAAAGATTTTTATTTTGCTTCAGACTTGCATCGATGCAGAGCATTTCCAGTTTATGCACTACTCCCGGATGGGGACTCAATGAGGCAAAGCCGTTAGATTGGCGCAGCTTATTATTTCTAACCAGATTTGATTCACTTCCAGACTCCCCTAGTGTGACTCGTGTCTATGAATGTAGATTTATAGCTCTACCATGCTAAATGTGCCCTGGGCCATGTGATCTATACTACTGAGGTGCAGAAATGAGGTTGACGTGTTGGAAACAATTCAGAAGACAGCTCTAGCAAAGGGGTAGCAGAGTAATAATGTAAAATGCAGTTTCAGCTTTCTTGAAAAAGGTGAAGGCTGAATATATTGAATGTCTTCAGATTTTTCGCTGGGTGGGTGCACAAACTTAAGCTACCTGTAGTTCAATAGGAGTCTTTTTTGTATACAAAATGCAGCGACGGGGAGGGCAATCTAGATTGGGACTCTTATCAATGTACAAAGTTTCAAAGATCCCTGGAGACTTCGTTGAAGTGATATTCTTTTCCTTATATTTGAATAATAAGACGTCTACATGTAGTATATGTCAAATATCTAGTTTCATTTCAGGCGCACAGACTTTTTTTGTGAGTGAATTTTGAATAAGCATTGACGGATGTGACCAAATCCATCTAGTTTTCATGTTACATTCAGTGACACTCTGATTTAGGTGCATCCATGCTTATATTATTGGGAGTGTTCTTTGTAAATGAACCCTGGGTGGAAAGTGTCTCTTCAATATCAGGTGGGAAAAGCAGGGAACAGAAAGCTAGATACGTGTCTTTATTCTATTCTGCTGGAATCAATGAAGAATGAAGAGTAATACAATTGGAATGTTAATCAAGTTACTCTATGTGTTCTATCTATCTATCTATCTATCTATCTATCTATCATCTATCTATCCATCTATCTATTAATCATCAATCAATCAATCAATCATCTATCTACCCTGTTTTCCCTAAAATAAGACATCCCCTGATAATAAGCCCAATCGGGTTTTTGAGCGCATGCACTAAAATAAGCCTCCCCTGAAAATAAGCCCTCCCCGAAAATATTTAAATGCATGCGCAACCGGTCCCCACCATTTCCTCTGGTTTCCTCCACGCGCCCAAAAATAATAAGACCTCCCCAAAAATAAGGCCAAGCGCATATTTGGGGGTTCAAAAAAAAAAAATAAGACAGGGTCTTATTTTCGAGGAAACATGGTATCTATCTATCATCTATCTATCATCTATCTACCTGTTCTGTCCCCGTCCCACACGCACACACACCAACAGATGTCCAAGAGTTAAAAACCAAACCAGCCGACAAAATCCTTTTCCTTATGATAACGGAACTTGGCAGCAACCAAGTGGCTGTCTGCCAAGAGTTTATTACTCATGAAGAGATAACTTCTCTCTGCTTCTGGTACATCAAAGTAAAATGTTCAATAATTACAGAGTAATTTAAGTCCAAATATAATCCAGCAAAGTCTATAGCAAAAGTCCGGCAATGTAGAATGGCATGGAAGCTTTCAGCTTTGTTCGTCACAAGGCTTGACTGGCCACCACGCTCCCTTTTATACCCTGTGGGGTGTGGTCCAGTAACTCAGCCTAATCTCTGGCACGCCTTTTCTTCTGTTGTGCGCGCTTATCTTTGCGATGCTGTCGAGGATCCAGCCAAGACTCATTACTCTCATCATTGTCCAACTGTGGCTGCATGGACGTGCTTGGCCCCGGCCCTATCTCTTGCCCTTCGGCGGACACCGAAGGCATTGCCAAAGAGGAGGGTCCTGGAGAAGGAGGCCTTGCCAACTTCTCTCCTTCACTCTCGGAGTCCTCTCCTGCCGATGACACAGGCTCAGGTAATGGAGCCACAACACTACCCAACATCTATCATCTATCCATTTATTTTTCTCTTTTTACAGAAATGTTGTTTTAGCATGGTTCTTAACCAGCTAAGCTGGTAACCCAGCCATACATAACACAGAAGATTTAGGTCCACCATCAACAATGATGAGGCTGGCTGGGTATAGGTCAAAGTTTCTCACATTTGTTTTGTACTTTAAGAATGGGGGAAAGATGTGGTGAGAGATCTGGCGTCCAAGAAATCTTAAGAAAGGGCTTATCAATTGCATGGTCATTCTCACTGTTAAAGTAGGAATAATGATACACAACAGTGGTGGTGAAGAGATATTTTAACATATGATTTTTAAAAATGGATTAAATACTATTCCCAGAAAGGCACTTTCTTCACATCTTAATTAGTAAATGCACTGCCAAATTACAGCCATACGGCTGTCTCATATATGTAATAGTCAGTTAGTAGCTCCAATGATGGCTGGTAAACTGCCATAGCAAATCATAGGAGTGTTTGGCTTAGTTCAACTGCAAGATTTTTAATTTCTACTGAGAATGGCTTAAATCTGGCATAGCTTGGATTATGATTCATATGAGTTCTCTGAGTTAATCGACGCAGAAGAGGCAATAAATCTAAATATATTTATGATGTGTATAAAATGTCATAGAGAACCATGAACTAATCTTGACACTGAGAAAAAACAGAAGATATTTTCTTTGTCTCTCTGTCTCTACTAACCCGTGATAAGGAGAGAGGTCTGCTGGATGGACGGGCATATGGTTCTACTTATATCATAATTTATTGTTTCTATTTGTCTGTTTGTTGTAGCTTTTACTAGCTCTGGACTATCTTTGTTTCTTCTAATTGCTTAATATGAAATAGTCAGAATATAGATCAGGATTTACTGTCAGATCACTTGATTATTTGAAGCGAACCAGCAAATGTTTCTGACCCAGTTTTGCTAATAATAAAAATCTACCTTTTTCTTAAGTAGCCTTTGGAATCTTTGAATTATAGTAACAACAGAAACAGAGTTTACAGAGTTGCACCGTTCTAGCTGATAAGTAACCAAGAACACCTTTTAACTTTCCCCCTCGAGCTATTGTTTTTGATTGGGGGTTATTAGCATTCTAATATTAAAGTTAAGCAGTTGTTTTAAGTTGTAATGTGGTTTAACATGTCAGCTGTCAAAGCGGCTAACAATGAATCTTAGGATCCATTTTCTCTATTATAATCCATTTTATGTCTCCTCATATATTGCTGATGAATGTTGCATTTGTTGTGGGTTTCCAGTCAAAGGTAGGAAACACATCATTTTTTTTTGTATTTTTTTTACACAAACAAACACATAATACATCAATCCTTCCGTGTGTCATCTCGGTGTTTCTTCAACAACTTCTTCTTTTTGATTACTCCTCCTATCTTCATTTCTTTCCTTATAATTTCCATTTCTCTATTACAATATTTTCCCTGAGTACAATACATTTAATATAATATTCTCCTATTTCGTTATCAAAATCTTTATCTATTTCTCTTTTCTAACCAATTATAAAATTTTCCCCATATCGTAAAATATTCCGTATCTTCTCTCTCTTTAATCATCAAGGTTAATCTATTCATTTCTGCACAGCCTATTTTTTTTTAATTACTTCCCCTTCCAACACATCATTCTTCATCGTGTTTGGTTTTTGACATTACAATTTTGTATGTATGGCACTGATAGGGGGTATAAGTTCTAGATTTAGAACTTTATATGATTTTTTAAAAAAAATCTTAATTATCACTATATATTGTTTTGTATTGTTTCTGCTCTGATACATTTGTATTGTAGGTTTAAGAGCTCCTTCCACTATAATGCCTGAAGAACACACAAATTTTGTCCTTGGAATATCACTGGGACAGGGAGGAATATATTTTTCTACCTGAGTACAGACTGACAGTCAAAACTCAGGGTAGTCCCAAAGGTGCTTTTTTCAGGAGGCAACTGGACTTTTGAAGACGTTTCACTTCTCAGCCAAGAAGCTTCTTCAGCTCTGATAGGTTAGTGGGGAATGGAAGGATTTATACTCCTTGGAGACAGATGGTCATTTGCATTTTTTTAGAGCAGGAGTGTCAAACTCGTGGCCTGCGGCCCGAATGTGTCATGTGTAGCGAAGGGGAACAAACTCCTGATACATCATGTGACACCACCGTGATGCCGCGAGTTTGATACCCCTGTTTTAGAGGGTCGTACTCTAAATTCAGGGTACTGTGCTAGATGGAGAAACAGTTTGGTTCAGGATAGCATATTTTCCTATTTTCTCACTTTTGGGCTACTCTTTGAAAATCCTGTTTCTCGGTCTCCTAATTCCTGTCGTCTATAGGATTATTCTTCCATCACCTTTTCCTCAGTCACTGCCTTCTATAAGATCTGAATTTCTGTCTTGAAGACATCCAGACTTTCCTGTGAAGCAAGGCCTGGCAATGATGATCATTTCTTTTTCTTCATTTACCTTTGCATCTATTTTTTGTTATTCATTTCTTTTCCAGGCTTCTCCCTAACTCCCCAACCATTGTGGCACATCTCAACAAAATGTGTCACTACCTAGCAGGAGGTCTTCTTCAGACAGATGATGGAAAGGGCATAAGTCAGATAATGCATTTTCTGTCTCTGTGTGAGTTTGTTTCTTCTCTTAACAAGGAGAACTGGTTGTGGTTGACCTAAATCTAATTTCTGGGTCAGGAAGGATGATATCTACAAGGTTGCTTATTATTGAAAATAAAGCCAGTTTGTTTGTGGGTGGTCGAAGTATGGAAAGTTGGATGAAAAAAAACCTTGAAATGGAATGAAAAGAATAGATGAAGTGGATGAAATGTCAGCCGCTTTCCAAATATACTTAGCAATAGCACTTAGACTTATATATCAGGGGCGCTATTCAGCAGGTTCTGACAGATTCTGGACAACTGGTAGCGGAAATTTTGAGTAGTTCAGAGAACTGGCAAATATCACCTCTGGCTGGCCCCAGAGTGGCGTGGGAATAGAGATTTTGCAATATTTTTCTCCCAGGAGTGGGGAGGGAATGGGGATTTTGCAGTATCCTTCCCCTGGCGTGGGGTGGGAATGGAGATTTTGAAGTATCCTTCCCCTGCCATGCCCTTCAAGTCATGCCCATGAAGCCACACCATGCTAAGCCACACCCACAGAACCAGTAGTAAAAAAAAATGAATTCCACCACTCTTATATACCACTTCACAGTGCTTTACAGCACTCCCTAAGATGTTTACAAAGTCAGCATATTGCCCCCAATGATTTGGATCTTTACCAACCTTGAAGGATGGAAGACTGAGTCAACCTTGAGCCATTCATAATAGAAATGCTGGCAGTCTGCAGAGTTAGCCAACAGTACTGCATTCTAACCACTCTGTCACCATGGAAAGAATAGAGAGGAGTGAAGTGGAATGGAATGGAATGGAAAGGAATAGAATAGAATAGAATAGAATAGAATAGAATAGAATAGAATAGAATAGAATAGAATAGAATAGAATAGAATAGAATAGAATTCTTTATTGGCCAAGTGTGATTGAACACACAAGGAATTTATCTCTGATGCACAACAACTATAACAATAAAGCCATACTACATGGGTAAATATCTTTAGATATGAGTACAGTGGTAATTAGATGTTCAGCAGCATTACGGCACAAAGGAAAAAAGCTTTATGTCTAGTTTGTTGTTATAGTTTTGTCTATAATGGAAGAGAACAAAGATAATTTAATATTCAAGTCTAATCAAACATGTCCATATATACAGCTTTATTTTCCAGAATCTGGTCCATGGCTAAGCTGCTTGACAGATTTGAGTGTACGACTTCTATTTATATGGAAGAACCTGTATTGAGGAAGCAGTGGTGGGATTCAGGTAATTTAACAACCAGTTCTCTGCCCTAACGATTTCTTCCAACAATCAGTTTGCCAAACTGCTCAGAAAATTAACAACCGGTTCTCTCGAAGTGGTGCAAACTGGCTGAATCCCACCACTGTGAGGAAGGCTGGAGAAATACTTATGAAGTATTTTGGAAGAAAATTGAGATAGATCCATGCTTTGAAATGTTTTTAAAATCTTCTATTTATTTATTCATTTCTTAATCATTTGCTTATTCATTGGCATGCATGCATGCTTACTTATTTATTGTTGTTTACTGCAAAAAGAAAAGGAAGAATATCTTCTTATTTCAGCCACTACTATTCCTTTGCCATTATACAGGATTAGAATCCCACAGCTCAGGAGAAACTTTTATAGACTTTGTAGTAGAAGTAAGTGAAGTCTCATACAAACAATAAAAGAAAGTTATTTGACCCTTAAAATGGATTTCAGGCTTCCTGCCTGATGGAATCTTGAATACAAATGTTCTTCGTAGCAGCTGCTGATACTCTGAAATATTTATTGTAGAGGCTGACTTGTTAGGATCACAGCAACCTAAGAAAATGAAATGGTCTATTTTACAACACAGTATCCTCTTTATGAAGGTATCTCCTCCCAAAGATTATTTTAAAGGTAAAGAATGATACTTTTCAAGGTAAAACAGGATGATCTTAGAGAACCATGCCTTTCAACAAATTTTAGAGCTTGCATTTAATGGTCTACTGGGATATAAAAATATACATATGTATTGCTCTACTTCAGTGGTGGGATGTGGCTTGGTGGGTGTGGCATGGCTTGGTGGGCGTGGCAGGGGAAGGATACTGTAAAATCTCCATTCCCTCCCTACTCCAGGGGAAGGTTATTGCAAAATCCCCATTTCCTCCCGATCAGCTGGGACTCAGGAGACAGAGAATAGATGGGGGTGTGCCAGTCAGAGGTGATATTTATCGGTTCTACGAACTACTCAAAATTTCTGCTACCGGTTCTCCAGAACTGGTCAGAACCTGCTGAAACCCACCTCTACTCTACTTGTTTTCAGAGTAAAATTCATTGTATCTTAGTGGCAGTGGTAGGTTGCCCCTGGTTCGCACCGGTTTTATAGAACCGGTTGTAAAACTGGCAGGAGGCTCCGCCCACCGACCCCGACGTTACCAAAATGCTTCTGTGCATGCACAGAAGAGCACACGCGCAAGCAAAGCAAGTGCGCGCACGCGGCCCCGGTAGTAAAGGTAAGTAGAACCCACCCCTGCTTAGTGGACTTGTTTGCTCTTTCTGCTAAATTAGATTTTGGCTTTTTACCCAAAGGGTTGCCTGGATGGCACCGTGGACATTGGTGCTTTGATGCTGCCCATTAGCACTTAAGCCCTGGGACAGAATACAGATCCAAAGGTCACTGGGTCACAGACCTGTCCCCCAGGGTGAGATGTGTTGCAAGGTATTTAATTTAATTGCATGTATCTATTTCAATTAGTACATGGACATTTTAATGCAAATCTCTCTCTTGGGTTTATTTGATGTTGTATTTCACTTTCTCCCTCTCATTTGTAAGTGGTATTCTAAACACAGATATTTTCCCTCCTATTCTCAATGCTCTCTGTATAAGTGGTATGGTGAGGGTTTAATACCAAGAAAGGAGTATTTATTACAGGTAAGAAAGTTGGATGCTTTTTCTGCTGCTTTTATAACAGTCATATCTCATTAAAGTGCATTTCTGACCTGGATCATCAAACTATCATTTCTTTTCAAACATAAATGAATTTCCAGGGCAAAATGACATTCTAAAAATAGATAAAAACCTGTCACAATTAGTTTCAGAGAAACTGCAAGATATATAGTCATTATCTTACTCTCTCTTGATGTTATTATCCTTCCGCTGGATTATTATTGGCATATGGTCAGGCTGTCATGACGGAGTCCAATTAAAATTATATATCGTTGCAGTTTTCCCTTCATGTGTGCCAACGTTTCCATCAGACAGGGAATCCTTTTGATAACACTGATGTCCATTACTTGGCATTTAATTTCCTGACAAATCCATCATGTGCAATTTGCCACTGGGAACACTTTGTCTCATTATGACTACCCAAAAAAAATTGCGGATTCTGAGACATTTGTCTTGAACTTTAACATAGAGATGATTTTTTTTTAGATGTATAGTTCTGCGTCATTAGGTTTTATCTTCATTTTTTCCTAAAATAAAAAAACCTGCACATGTCATGTTAGTTTTCTGGGGGGGAGGTTTGCTTAAAAAACGGCATGCAATCCTAAAAACAATACTTTTACTACTATTGATTGGAATATAAGGATTAGCAGTGTGACAAGTACAGAAATGTTGCATTTTCACCAGCTTTTTTTTTTTTTTTAATGGATTCCTGCTTGGGTCATCCTAAATGTCTAATCCAGAATTTGGTAACAGTCTTCAGAAAAAAGAGAATCAGAATTAAGGACGGAGCCCCTCCCCCCCCTTTTAAAAATTTGATTTATATGCCGCCCTTCTCCGGAGACTCAGGGCGGCTTACAATGTGCTCAGCAATAGCCTTCATCCTTTTTGTATATTTATACAAAGTCACCTTATTGCCCCCACAACTGGGTCCTCAATTTACCTACCTTAGAAAGGATGGAAGGCTGAGTCAACCTTGAGCCTTGGCGAGATTCGAACCTGCAGTAATTGCAGGCAGCTGGTCTTAATAACCAGCTTAATAACAGGGTGCCTTAGACCAGTGGTCCCCAACCTTTTTATCGCCGCGGCCCGCTGAGCGCGCGCAGGGGTGGGGGCACGGCCCAGGAGCTTTTGCGCACGGCCCATTGCGCATGGCCCAGGAGCCTTTGCGCTGCAGCGTTCATGTCCCCCGGCCGCTGCGCGGCCCGGTGCCAGGTACTCCACAGCCCGGCACCGGTCCGCGGACCGGGGGTTGGGGACCACTGCCTTAGACCACTGTACTACCAAGGCTCTTTCTGCTCTTCTGCCTGGCATGGCAGGAAAATCCAGCCAATCCTGGTTTATTTAGTAAATTGTAGGGAAACGAGCCATGATTTGTATGATCTATGAAACAATGTAAAAACTTGGGATGCTTTGAAAACATAATCAAATCACTGGTAAAATCATTTTGTTGCATTTATTGTGGCGTGGCCTTTCTTGGACCAGAGTCTATAACAGTGATGGCTAACCTTTTTGCCATTGCGTGCCAAAAGCAGGGGAAGCACGGGGAGGTTGCCCATGTGCATGTCCACACCAGGGGTGGGTTCTAATTTTTTTACTACTGGTTCTGTGGGCGTGGCTTATTTTGTGGGTGTGGCTTGGAGGTCATGTGACTAGGTGGGCGTGGCTAGCTGGTCAGAGTCATTTCTGGAAGGTCCTCGCACTTACGACCAGTCCTCGCACTTACGACCCGACTCATTTGTTTGCTTTTAACACTGATCAGCTGTAGGACGGCCCTTTGAAGCCCCGCGGCAAGAGTTTAAACAGTTTTTTTCCCTCTAGTCATCAGCTGGGACTCAGGAGGCAGCAATAGATTGGGGGTGGGACCAAATAAAAGGTAAGAATAACATGGGTGGGTGGGGGTGTGGGAGGGCGGGGGGGGAGAACCGGTTCGGTGACGTCATATCGTCACCGCTACCGGCTCGGCCGAACCGGACCAAACCGGGAGGAACCCACCACTGGTCCACACTCATAATTCAATACGCCCCATACACATGACCCTCCCCTGCGCCCCCCTGCTTTTAGCATGCGATGGCACGGTGGGTCCAGTAGGCCCATTTTTCGCCCTCCAGAAGCTTTCTAGGAGCCTGGGGAGGGCAAACCCAGCCTTCCCCACCCCCTGGAGGCCCTCCGGAAGCCAGAAATAGCCCATTTCCCAACTTCCAGTGGGACTGAAAGGCCCAAAAATCAGCTGGCCGGAGCACACATGCACGCTGGAGCTGAGTTACGGCAGCACTCATGTGCCCACTGATATGCCTCCATGTGCCACCTGTGGCACCTGGGCCATAGGTTTACCATCACGGGTCTATAACTGAGGCTGCTTTCCAAGTAACTAGAAGGCATAAAATTGCTATCTTCTGATAATAATCTTCATAATGTAGGAATCTTCCATGCTGATACATTCTTTGTCTTTTCCCCCATGATCATTTGTAAATGCTAAAGAGTTTTTCTCTTTGGTTAATTCCCTTCTGAAGCTTCTAGCTATTAATTTTTCTTTAAACTCGCTTTTATAGTTTTTAAATCCTTCTTTTTTCAGAAGAAAGCACTAAATGCCAGTGTCTCAGAAGACAACTGTTAGAACACACATGTGACTGACCTTCCGATTTATCATGCATAATTGCATAGTTTTTAATTGCAGTTTGTTAAGCTCCACAGTCACCTTAGGCATTCAGTAGAACAATTAAAGGCCAGATCCTCAGTCAATGAAAAATTGGCTAGAACTTCACGATCTGAGAAGTGGAAAAAATACTAGAATGATTTACACTCAAGCTTGCTCTACTTTGGCCTTCTTGCATTCAATTTAAATTAACTGCAAATTACTTCTGTTTAGACAATTTTTAACAAGGCTTCTCTTTTAAAAAATTAATGAGCCTCTTTTCATAAGACACAAAGTAGGCAAAATAGAATGGGGTTGGGAAAATTGTCCATTGTTGTCGAAATGACAGCTTTGAAACCAAGAAAGAACGCACCGAACAAACCCCCTCCTCTCTTTAGGGTGGCGTGGGTTTGCATTGGGCAGAGGACTAGAAATTCAAAATAAAATATAAGCAATTATAAACAACCATGTTCTGTCTCTGTAGCAACGTGAGCAGGTTATCCTCAGGGGTTGCCAGCTTTCTTGTCAGTCCAATTATTTTAAATCCATTGTTTCATTTGGAATAGAGGCCACAGCATAAAATGGTAGTCCCTTGTCTGCGACCCATTCAATTAAAACAATCCGGAATAGATTTTGCAGGCCTACTGCGTCTTGTCCAATCTTATCACTCAAGAAAGAATAACCTTGGAGACTCACAGGCAACCCAGAATGACTGTCAGGTGGTTTGAACATGTTGCACCTTCCCGGGGTTCCTTGGTGGCTTCCTTCCCTGTGTCTTTTCCAGCCAATGGCAGGCATTTTCTCAGCAGTGCTCAAGTTGACTTGTGCCAAGAAGGCTTATGGCCGTGGAATAAGGTGGCAGCTGTCACAGCATGGACAGTTGGTTTTAGATCAGGGTGGCAAGATGAATTGGATTTGTAGCAGTTGGGGTAGCAGTGAAGTATGACCACTATTATTGACCAGCAGATGTCAGTTTCTACCCTGACAGTTATTACATTTGACAGACATTTCACCCAAGTGCACAACTAGCCACATCTTCAAAGATGCTCTTGGCATCCCCTGTGAAGATTTCTCTGCTTTATACCCCCAGCAAGGAAATATTTAGTGGTTTAAGTAACAGAAAGAAGAAACGCCTGGGCCACAACAACTTACTAATATGGTTATTTTCTGTTGCTAATATGCTATTTTACAAGAGGTGGCACATATGAGATGGACTTCTGTAAATGAATTTGACCAATGTGGAAAATGAGAAGTTATGCCTATGTGTATTCATAACATGAGAAATTATGATTGAATTCCCTGATTATTTTTTTCCTTCCTAAAAGCTTGTACAAGAGAATCCACTTTGGCTCATGATTATACAGTGGATTGATCACATCATTGTAAAGGATCTTCTAGAAGTTGAAAGGGGTGCTTTGAATGAGAAAAGGCAAGTATTGTTTTTCCTCAATACTTAAATACAGTTAGGCTTTCGTTCACACATGATGCCTCTCACATTCTAGGATCCGTGTAAAATATCAATTCAATGTTACAATAAATTCTCAAGTTTTTTTTAACATCATGACATTTCTCTCATTTTTCACAAGATTGTTTTTTAATGGTTAATTTACAATTTCACTTGAAATATGTTGATTTCAAATTTGGATTGATTCTTTTTTATTCTGTTTGATCTGTTTTATGAGTATACAATATACAATATACAAAAAAAAAAAAATACAAAAATTATACAATGAGCCAGCTGGGTCCCCTGAATTGCGCGCATGCAGACCGGAGGCCCGAACACTAGCTGGGGCGCGCGTATATGTGCAGCTACAGGTGAGTTGGGTGATAGCTTGCGAGCCTGGAAAAATGGCTCTGCGTGCCACTTCCAGCATGCGCTCCATAGGCCCGCCATCACGGGCCTAGACCAGAGGTGGGTTTCAGCAGGTTCTGACCAGTTCTGGAGAACCGGTAGCGGAAATTTTGAGTAGTTCGGCAAACTGGTAGTAAAAATTCTGACTGGCCCCACCCCCATCTATTCTCTGCTTCCCAATTCCCAGCTGATCGGGAGGAAATCGGGATTTTGCAGTATCCTTCCCCTGGATTGGGGAGGGAATAGAGATTTTACAGTATCCTTCCCTGCCACACCCACCAAGCCACACCCACAGAACTGGTAGTAAAAATTTTTGAAACCCATCACTGGCCTAGACCATGACAGTGTGTTTGTGTGCGTGTACACACATAAAATGTATAGTAAAGCTATCAAATAGTTTACATGAGTTGGGATATTTCGCACCACGAGGAGGTGATGCCTCTCCTCCCTGAATGATCCCAGAAAATTGAGTTGAAGTAGGCATAAAGAAGACTATAAATGTCAAGCATTTCCTAATGTCATAGAACTTATTATGAAGAAGGAGAAGTATTATTATAGCTCTAAAATCCACATAATCATGTGAATAATGGTAAGAAGTAAGGAACACTTTTAAAATAAGGTACATGGAAATATAGAAGAACTTTTAGAGCAAGCTTCATCATCTTGGATTTCAGATGTATTGGTTTTCAAATTGCAATGCCATGTGGCACCTGTTGTTGTTTTTGTTTTTGTTGTTGTTGTTTTACTAGTTTTACTGTTTCTGTCAGCCCTTTGAGGTGGGCCAGGCAAAGATCCAAAGTTAAAAATGCTAGTACCATTTTTATTATAGATTTACAACAACAGAATCTTGCAAGTTTGAATGTGCCTTCTCCGCTCCCTGCCTTTATCCTAAGACAACTAGGAGAACTAGGAATGATCAAATTTGAGATATTTTGTCAAATTACCATATTTTTCAGAGTATAAGACGCACCAGAGTATAAGAAACACCTACCTTTTTTGGTGAGGAAAAGAAGAAAAAGAAATCTCCCAAACAGTCTGCTTTACTTTCATGTTCGTTTTCAGCATAGCTTGATTAGCACAAGGAAAAAAAAATCTGCTCCAGCTGTTTACCTCTTTGCAGCAAGCAGCAGAGCCCTGCGCAAAACAGCTGAGAGCAAATCAGCTGAGAGTCGGGAGGCCGATCCAATCAACTTGTGCTAATTAGGCTGTGCTGAAGCTGAAAGGAGCTGTTTTTTCTTGCTGTTTGCTTGCAAGGAAGTAACTGCTGGGAGGCAGAGGCCAGTGGGTGGGGGCCAGTGGGTGGGTGAGGCTACATTCAGTGTATAAGACACACCTAAATTTTCACCCCTTTTTAGGGGGAAAAAGGTGCGTCTTATATTCCGAAAAATATGGTACATTTCCGCTTTGGAGTCATATTTCTGCTATCTATCCATTGTCTTGGCTACGGATTTCCCTGCTCCCACTTTTCCTCAAGGTTATTCTCCTGGCCCATTATAGTTTATTTTGCTTTCCTTGCTACATATATGTATTGTTTTATTTTTGGGTTGTAAGCCATCCAATTATGGAGAAAATACATCTATGCAATACTAGGAGTAGAAAACAACTTAATAGCATAACATTTGGCTTTAAGGTGGGTGGCTATACTAATGTTTAAAATAAATAAATGAAGTGATTGCTGGAGAATCGTGGGAGTAAAACCCTAACACTAGATCTACTAGAAGATGAAAGGGAAAGAGGAGAAACAAAGCAAGAAAATTATAAGAAAAGAAAAGATTACAAATGAAAGGCAAATGTATGCAAGCCTTGACGATGAATAATGAATACTTTTGCAGAGAGAAGGAGCGGATGAAAAAGATGCCATGTCCTTTGAGAAAACAGCAATTGGGGAATAAATTGATTACACAAGCACCTGAATGTTGATGCAAAAGATTTCTTTATAGCTGACTTCAAGGGAGCCAGTAATATCAGAAGGGTTGAAAAATAAGAGAAGGACTCTTTAGTGCAATCTTCTCAAAGTAGTGCTATCCAAATCTGTTGGAACTACAGTCTCACAATTCTAGTGGATGGGGATTCAGAGAATTGTAGTATTTGAAGTATTTGTAGACCACCAAGTTTGAAAAGGCTGTTTTGATGCTTCCATGGGTAAAATGGCATTGGGATTTTTATTTACTTTTGTCAGTGTGAAAAACTAGGTCCACACATGAAGTTTCAATTAAATTGATGTTTAAAAACTAATGCACAGGAATTTTCTCAACTAAGGATTGGCACTTGCTAAAAGTTAGATAAGGGATCAAGGATGGATTTAATTCTCTTGTGCCTACATAGGCTGATTCACCTTTTCAGTCAGTCCCCAGGTTCTGCCACCCCTTCTACATTTTAGACATTGTAAACGCACTCTTCAAATAGATTTTAGACCATTTACAAAGAATCATTATAAATTAAAAATTAGAATAAAAAGGGAAAAAGTGAATGCCCTATTGTATACAGAAATTAAAAACAGTAGCATAAAAGCATCGCCACAACATTAAAACAAGTTAGAGAAAGCACGGAGAACATGACTTCTGGAATTCTTTCCCACAAGCTATTCTTACAAATAGCTTTACTTAAGGTACCATCACTGGGAAGAAAAGAATGCTGTTTTCTATTACAATGGAATAGAAAACAACAGAAAACATTCTGAGCCACTGACCAACTCCTTCTTCCATAAGGATGTATTGGAACAATTATTTTCTGAACTTTTTCCTTTTCTACCCTTGCCTGAATCCAGTCCGTTTTTGAACTGAATCTTTTTTGTTGTTTGGCTTTTTTCACCATGTCAAATTTGATCCCATTTTGCTCAGTTTTTGAAGAGTTGTCCTGCTGATGGACAGACAAAACAGCATCCATCTCTTTTCATTTGTTCTTTCCGTCTTCCTATTGAATTGAAAAAATAAAGAGGCCTTTGTTTAATACTAGATGTCACTAGGAACTCATGACTTCATGATGGCAGAGGTCACAGCATTTTCAGCCACCCAATTAGATGTTTCTGCTTGCTTCTCTGTCTTGTTGGTAGATCTTCCTTGTTGTCTTGCTCTCCAGCATATTATGAAATAGTTATTTAAAAAAACCTGAACTATGCCATTTTAGAAGGGAAGTTAGTGCTTTGCTATTACACAGAAACAAGAGAGTCAAGTGCATAGATTAGAAAGGGCAAATATTATGCTCATAGCAACAGACAGTGCATGCCATTTAGATTGTGAGAATTAGGCTATTCTTTATTAGGAAAGTAAACTTTGAAAATTCTAGAATGAGACATGTACAGACTAAATATTTATATCTGAATATAAATGGCTTTGCAAGGGGTTGCCTAGATTCAATGCTTTTGCCTTGTGTGCTGAATAAAAATCTTGAATTCTGATTTATGGTGTTTGATGTTTTGAAGTGAGCAAGTAATGAATTATAGGGAAGGAACAAGTGCAAATAGAGGATCTGATAAATCATGAGAATGATCGTGTTTAGACCTGGCTGGAACCTCTTTCTTGTATTACTGAGCACCTACAAAGGCAAGCTTTGAGTTATCCTTTGGATGTGCACTAGACTTATCAGCTCTCAGATGTTACCTATCTGAACCTTTGATTATCTGAGTGCTGATTTGGGTTTGGGTGAGAGAAATTGGAAAAATATCCTGAAAAAAGAAGGAATCCTCACAATGGAAATTTGATACTGAATTTATAGTTCTCATTTGAAACATTGAACTTATTATGGATGGATATCTCATACCTGGTGATGTGGTTAGAATGCAGTATTGCAGGCTAACTTTGCCCACTGTCGGGAGTTCGATCCCAACTGGCTCAAGGTTGACTCAGCTTTCTAACCTTCCAAGGTCATTAAAATGAGGACCCAGATTGTTGAGCATTTGTAAAATGCTTAGACTGTGCTGTAAAGCACTATGGAATGGTATATAAGTCTAAGTGCTATTGCTATACCATAAGGAAACCAAACACAGGAACATTTTAACTGAAGCCTAAAGAGACCAAAATATATTGATAGAGGAGAATATTTGTAACTCAAGGATGAAATGAGGGGTCCTTGGTGCTTTCTGAACTTGGTTGTTTTCTTGCAGGTGCTTCATTATCCAAACTAGGTAACATCATCAGTACTGGATGATGACCAAAACTGAGATATCCATGTTTCTAAAAGAGAGATTTCCCTTTCTGCATTCAAGTTGTTATGAAGCTGACTTCCATCTTTCTGTTACCTGGTTCCCTTGTTCACATCAGCATCCATCCAGTTGATATAGATATTATTATCATTGCTCCATATCAGGCTTCAATGCCTTCTGGAATTTCCCCCATACCACCCCCTTGTTTCATACTGTGTCAGCAATCTTCCCCATATGTGCTTTACTTAATGCTCAAACTGTAGGTCTGAAATAATATAAATGATTACGTTTTTTAAAAAGATGCTGTTATACCTCCTCTGTTTAGACTCCCACATCTAGTAAAGATTTATAATCATATCTGATTGTAGTCTAATTTTTAATAAGATGGAAATAAAATACATGTTTTCTGGATGTACCATTTCAAATAGCAATAGTACTTAGGCTTATATATCATCCAGTGATGAAATTCTAAATTTTTTACTACTGGTTCTGTGGGCATGGTTTGGTGGGTGTGGTGTGGCTTGGTGGGCGTGGCTTGGTGGGCATGGCAGGGGAAGGATACTGCAAAATCTCCATTCCCACCCCACTCCAGGGGAAGGATACTGCAAAATCTCCATTCCCACCCCACTCCAAGGAAAAGATATTGCAAAATCTCCATTCCCACCCCACTTTGGGGCCAGCCAGAAGTGGTATTTGCCAGTTCTCCGAACTATTCAAAATTTCCACTACTGGTTCTCCAGAACCTGTCAGAACCTGCTGAATTTCACCCCTGATACTGTCCCATCGCGCACGTATATGATTCAGGACTCTTCTACTATATGGCCATTTACACAGAAAATTAATACTTAAAAAAGAAAGTTTGCTAGCCTATTTAATTTTAAACTTCGTTTTCTATTTTATTGGTTACTTTTAAAATTGAGATGATGCACTCATGTTTGCTATTATCATTTCACCATGTCTAATAAATGCCATTCAATGGATATAATATTCAGTGGAAAGCCCAGTAGAACAATAAATATTTTTTCTTTGGTTCCTAGTTTACTTTTTCCACCAAGGTGATCTAAGGAGTCTCTGGCCCATTACAAGGCATGAAAGTGTAACAAATTGGCTGCAGATATTTATGTCATCCAGAAAATCTTATTGCTGAGATGCCACCACATGCTGCAATACCCTTCCTAATTGCATAGCCAAGGTGATTGTGCTAACAGGCATTCCTCCCATCTGCTGAAAATTAAGTAACATATTGTACTTTTCCTGCTGGAAGGTTTACTGTGACCCAACAATGAATTGGGCAGTGTGAAAGTCCTTACAGCTTTTAATATGTAAAAGTTTCAGGATAACTTTTTGTGAATTGCCCACCATGGTTGTTCCTCTTAGCCAGCAGTTGCTTGTTCTGACCCAGCTCCCAAAACATGACAAACCCTCTGTGGCTAAATCAATGATTCCTTTATTAGGAGCGCCAGCAGCCCCGGCAAAAAGTCTCCCTCTCACAACAGGCTAAGAAGTTGGTCCGCCAGGGAGATGAATAGTTGTCTGCCACATCTAGTCATCTCCGCCCCCCTGCTTTTTATCCCCAGAGTTAGGGTGGGGCTTCACTAGCAGCGGTGGCTCATCCGTCCCAAGGATTGGCCCACAGATTTCCACTGCTCTCCTCTCCTCTGCCTTCTGCGCATCTGCGCATCAGGCACTGGACCCAGCTGTTCCTCCTCTTCCTCATCAGCCACCTCCAGACCTAGGGGCTGTTGACTCTCCATCTGAGGGCTGATGGATGCCCACGCTCCACCTCTGTCTCTCCCTCTGACAGTTCCATTCCCTCTTCCCACTCAGAGCTCTCAGGTTGCCTTGATGCTGACCCTGATTCCAACGCCTCGTCCTCATCTGATTGCTTGTCAGAAGGTCACAAAAGGGGACCACGTGACCTTGGGACACAACAATTGCCATAAGTATGAACCTGTTGCCAAGCATCTGAATTTTGATCACAGGTTCATGGGGATGCTGCAAAGGTCGTAACTGTGAAAAATGGCCATAAGTCACATTTTTCAAGGCGTTGTAACTTTGAACGGTCACTAAATGAACTGTTGTAAGTTGAGGACTACCTGTATACATACACTTACAACGACATAGGATTTCCTACGTGTTCTATTTGAGAAGAAAAAACACAACTACATTCCCCATCTACAATTCCAGAGATGCCTGAATTATTCCAGTTACAACTACTGGGGGCGGGGGGGGGGGATCTTTTTGTTGGTTTTTTTTTTTTATCTCCCAGGACATGGTTGGTTCCATTGACACACCAACAGCAGCAGCAACAACATTTTTTGGAAGGGGGTGGGACATTAGAGTCATGGAAGTCTTTTTTCCCCCACAAAATTCCCTTTTTCATCATTTTTCCATACCATTTAAATGGGAGGCACAGTACATATGCTGTCGGTTTCTCTATGGCTTACTGAATTCGGGAAGGGCCTTTTAAGGGAAGAACATACTACATACATATATATATACATATACATATATATATATATATATATATATATATATATATATATATATATGTGTGTGTGTGTGTGTGTGTGTGTGTGTGTGTGTGTGTGTGTGTGTGTGTAAGTTTTTATGGGTATATATGTGTGTACAGTTAATATCTCGGGTTTCTTCCCATGTAATTGTAAACATATCCTTAGAAGGGTAGTAGCGACGTTTCGACGAAATCGCATTCATCATCTTCTGGCTGATGTTCTCGGCAAACTGTGTGATTGTAACTGACGTTTTTCTATGAAAAGAGGCAAAGATGTATTCTGATTGGTCGACAGTGTTGTTGTATTCTCATTGGCTGATGATGTAGCTGTATTTTGATTGGGTGGAAGCACTGTTGCTTGGTTATGGGTCAATGGATAAGTTATGCTGGAACTGGTGGCAACACAGGCATTTGATGAACCATACAAAATACAGAATCAAAATACAGCTACGTCATCAGCCAATCAGAATACAACAACACTGTCGACCAATCAGAATACATCTTTGCCTCTTTTCATAGAAAAACGTCAGTTACAATCACACAGTTTGCCTATAAACACCAAACCGAGAACATCAGCCAGAAGATGACGAATGCGATTTCGTCGAAACGTCGCTACTACCCTTTTAAGGATATGTTTACAATTACACGGGAAGAAACCCGAGATATTAACTGTACACACACACACACACACACACACACACACACACACACACACATATATACTATTATTTATTATTCAGTTCCACTTTGCATTGTCGAATAGTATCAAGCTGTGTGGATGATTATGGGCTGATTGGCTTATATTTGCTATGACAAGGTAAAGATCATTGAGTGAGACTGGCAATTAAGAGCAGCATGAGAATCATCTAGCTCCTGTTCTCCCACAATGATCTGTCAGCTAGAAGAAGGGGTGTACACAGTAGACTGAACTTCAGTTTTAAAGTTCATTTTTGTAGGAGACCAATATTTCGTCACGGAAAACAGCAACACAGATGCTGCTCAACTTGTGTGTCTAATCTATTTTGCAGCAAAGGTGCTTTTTCAAGAGGCAACTGGACTTTCCGGCTTTTCTTTGAAGACGTTTGGCTTGTCATCCAAGAATCTTCTTCAGCTCTGACTGGATGGTGGGGAATGGAAGGAATGGAAGGATCCCCACCATCCAGTCAAAGCTGAAGAAGCTTCTTGGATGAGAAGCAAAATGTCTTCAAAGAAAAACCAGAAAGTTCAGTTGCCTCTTGAAAAAGCACCTTTGGGACAACCATGACCTGGATGACTGAGAATCTCCATAGACACATCTATCTTGCAGCAAAACCAAAATAGCCACAGAGGGCAAGGCCCAGAAACAAAATGAGGGAAAGGGTGTGCCCACAGCAGATTTAGGTGGCCAGTAAGAACTGAGAAGATCCCTAACCCTGTCACTCCCAGACTAACTGGTACAGTGACCCAGTCACTGTACGTTGTTTACATGGGTAGACTTGTATTGGGAGAAGATGGGAAACAACACTTTAACAATGTTTCAGGTTGCCTCAGGAGTGAACCAGAGATAAGATGAAAGAGATCAAATCAGGACATGTTCCTAAAAAATGGCTAGTGAAGACAATTCAGTATGCGATTTTGGGGGAAGATGAGAAGGAACTCTAAAAATGGCATACTAAGAAAGCAAGAATCAGGCACATGCCTGATAAGTGGTTCTTTCTTCAAGGATCCTGGCCATATCTTCAGGCAGTACAAACTGGAAAAGGTGTTACACGATGATGTAACAATGTCAGCTTGCAGTCACATATTAACAGGTTCTGTTGATCGGACATTATGAAGCTAAAGCAAAACATAGTTTTAGAGCAGTGTTTCTCAACCTCTTGGCAACTTTAAGATGGAAACTGTGAGTTCTAATCCTACCTTAGAAGTGAAAGTGGGCTGGGTGATTTTGAGCCAATCACTCTCCCTCAGCTTAATTCACCCCACAGGATTGTTATTAATTTATTTACTAAACTTAGATCCTGCCCATCTCCCTTGAAGGCAACTCTAGGATGTCTTGTTATAGGAAAGACAGGAGAAGGGAGAAAAATTTGGAATGCTCTCCACCTTGAATTATTTCTAAAAATATTAAAGGCAGGATAAAACAGTATTTTAAAAAATGGAATAGCTAATAAACAGAAAATAATCATACCCGAGTTCAAAGTTTTTCATTTAGGAAAAAAAAAATCAAATATATAGGTACCATCTGGCTTGGTGGTACTTGTGAAAATGACCTTGAAATTATAACTAATGACAAACTGAATATAAATCAGTAGTGGGAAACAGTTGCAAAAAACAAAACAAAAACAAGGCAAGCAAATTTTAGCCTGCATTTGTAAGAAGTATAAAGGCTGCACCAACAGAAATACAGTTTTAAATCATGAGAAGTAATTATTCCACTCAGTTCTGCAAACTGTACCCTCAGTCCATTTCTGGATATTATATTCTGAGAAGGTTGAAGGCAAATAATACACATACAAAGAAAGACAATGAGTAGCTGCCGGAGATTGGAAATGGAGTTCCACAAGAAAAAATTGAGGGGACTGGTATGCATATGTGAAAATTAGTCTGAATAAGTATCTCCCAGAACAAGGACATGATCTAGAATATAAGAAATCCCTGTGGATTTACTGTACTAGTCATTGCTGATTATAGAAGGTGATGCTCATCTCTGTTTCAAGGGCCATTAATCCAGCACTATCCAAAAACATTTCTGTTGTCATGTGGCCAGCATGTTGTCATGGAATGCTATTACCTTCCCACCGCAGTGGTACCTATTTATCTACTCGTAGTTGCATGCCTGCAAGCTGCTAGGTTGGTAGGACAGCAACTGGATCTCACCCCCATCGTGTGACACTTGAATCTCGAGCCCAGTATCTTAATTACTGAACCATCATGCCACCCCTAATGACTTACATCAGAAGAATATACATTATAGAAAACAATTTTATTTTTTATCAATTTTCTATACCAGTAATTATACCATGGCTAATCTTTTCCGGACCAAGTGCCCAAAGCATACATGTACACTCCAAAATATAATGCTTGCATGGCCCCCGTGCAGGCACCTCACCCCCCTGTGCATGTGAACATGGTCCCAGCATGTGCCACACTCCCTGCACATGCATGCCTCAACACATGCCCTGCCCCCCGCATGCACATGCAGCCCCCCACATGTGCTCCACCCCCATGCATGCATGCACAGCCCCCACACACATGTCCTGCGCATGCGCGGCAGAGACCCGATGACCAACTGGCTGGCGGGAGGCGTGAACGCATGCATGGTGGAGCTGAACTGGGGCGACGGCTCACGTGTCCACAGAGAGGGTGCTGCATGCTACCTGTGACACACGTGCCAGAGGTTCGCCATCACGGTGCTATACTATCCATCTCACCTGCGTAACTTTGAGTGGCTTTAAATTATAAGAAGACAGATCCAAATTTGAACGTTGGTAAACATGTCCTAATGGTAAGATTAGTCCAAAGTCAATGTGATAGTCTCACCTTGCTGTATATGTTCCAGCAGAGGCTGATTGACCTTTGGTGGGAATTAGTTAATTTGGATTGCTACACCAAACAGGTGGTGTTGCCTGCTTGATTTTTTCCAACCTGATGGTTCTGTCATTCTGATCCTATCCATATGGAACAAAACCAAAATCCTCCCCTTAGCAAATGGATATCACTGTGTTTTTGCCTCAGGAATTATTGCTCATTGGCAGAACATGTGCTTTACATGAAGATTTCTAGTTTCACTGATAGCCTCTCCAGGTAAGGATGGAAAATGACCTTGCCTAGAATCTTGAAGAACCACAAACTAATTGGACCAACAGCGTGACTTATTATAAGACAAATTTCCTATGTAGCTGTAAATGTAGAAGTGCTGAATACTGTAGTTGTTTTGATTGGCTAAACAGTATTAAAACCTGTTGTTCATGTTTTTTTTTTATTTAAAAAGTTTTACAAATACATTTTCTCCCCAGTTTCCCCCCCCAAACCCTCCCTAACCCTCCCCTTTCCCCCCCAAGACTTCCACAAAATAAAATCCTAATCAAAAATACATTTTATGAAACTTAACCCCCTCCACCCCCTGTATACTATTTATACCTTCATAAAACTCAATTAATCTATCCCTACATAATACATTCAGCTAAAAGCTATCTGATATTTCCTAGTTTGATATTTATTCTGCACATAATCTATCCACTTTTTCCACTCCCATACATAAGTCTCTTGAGTTCGGTCTTTTAGATATGCTGAAATCTTCACCAAATAAACACCATATTTCATTTGCATTTAATGAATTAATCAGTACTTTGTAGTGATTATTCATTTAAAGATTTTTGCTGTAGAATTATAGAATGGTGTTATATTCATTTTCTTGTATGGAATGTATTTTTATCTTCTGCTATATTCAAAAAGACAATCTTCATAATTGCTTTTTAAAGTTGCCAGTATTAGTCTTAAGAGAACTTGAGTAATTCCCAAGACCTCCTGAACTTACTTAAGAAAGTCAAAAATAGACTTGAGAAGAAAGCATACCTGATAGCATGAATACCACATTCTCATTTTAAGTTAACCATTGAAATGTTTAAGTAGACTCAAAACAAATCCCCTCCAATATTGTCTACTTTCTCTGACTTGTTTGCAGGGATTTTGATGGCCTCAAAGTTGAAAGTAAGTCAATTCTAACTTTATTTTTATCCTCTGCAAATAAATCACCCCCATTTCCTTGTTTGACTTGGGCAATCTGTCCTGTGCAAATAGATTCTCTTGGAAGGAATTCAGCTGAGTTCACGGAGAATTCCTTTGGAGTAAATATGTATGGAACATCAGCTATGAAACACAATCCTATGAAGCTTTTGTCAGAAATTAATGCCATGGAATCTATTTTATTTTCCAAGGAACAATATTTGAAAGGTCAGAGCATTAATTTTTTTAATATAGCGAGTCAGCCTTCTATGGTGCCTTCTAAAATGCTTAGGGTCACTATTTTCAAATTTCCAGCCCAAATGACTGCTGATTGCAACACTGCCACTGAATGCCTTTTGTTTCCCATTTACTGCATGTTTTATTAACTCCATGTTTGGTGATTACATAGCTGACTATGCTGGGAATACTGGTGCCTAATGGATTTGATCAGTGCCGCATAATTTAATACATTTGTTTTCTGGAAACAGCTGGCTAAAATCCTCAGATTACTTAAATGGAAAAGAAAGAAATGAGGATTAAAAGAAAAAAAATGTAACCAAATGAACTAAAGAGCTTTATGCATCCTGAAGAAAGGAGCAGAGAGACAGCTTTAATAATATTCTAAGGATGTTGGTACTATTATGTCTTGCAATTTTGTTTTTGAACATCTTATAATATTTGAGATTTTCATTATACATTATATACATTATTTCTTTTTTTAAAAATTATATATAGCTATAGTTATAGATATCTTTTTAAAAAGATTAAATTATATACATACATGTGTGTGTGTGTGTGTGTGTGTGTGTGTGTGTGTGTATAATATTTCTCGGATAAAGAAATAAAGGGAGACTAGTATAGATCTATTTCTAGCTATTTAGCTCTCATCAGCTAGCCATACCCTTATTTGGATTCGAATTTGGGCTTCCTGCATGTTAGGCAGTTGTATTAACCTCTGAGCCACAAGTTCTCCTCTCTTCATCAGCTTGAGCTAGGGGAGAGATTAAGTGTTTTTCTATCGAGACACCTGGTCTACCCCAGCATGTGGGGTAGTTTAGTGTGCTGATTACTTATATATATAAGTAATCAGCACACTAACCTTCTGTGTGGCTGAAACCTCTTCTAGTTTTGATCCTTACTTTGTTTTTATTCCTTCTCCAGATGTCAACTCTTTTAATATAAAGTTCCTTTTTTTTTTTAAAGGAAGGAATAAATTGCAGTTCAAAAGGGAGAGAATTGAGGAAAACACTTCAGGGCTTCTTAGAAAACGTTTGTTTTTACAACCGTTGTTATTTTTCAATTGACATTTTAGCTAAGTGGAGTGAAAAAGCACATACCTTCCAGGACCTGCTAGCCATTAAATAAAAAGGTTTTCCCATTCCTCTAAACAGCTCAATATAGACAGGGATGCCCTATTTCTCCCTTCCCTTTTATCTTAATGTTAGCCTTATGTGGAAGGTAAAGTCATAAAGCTGAAAAGCTAAGGCAATCACAATGTTTCCAAGGCCAGAAGATGCCTCTTTGTATTTTAGTTTTTTTAAAGCTTCTGGAGTTTGTGGGTAATGTTACTGTGGTATAGCCATATTACTGGAGGAACCAGATCTAAAACATCTGGCCTTTTTGGTGTTTGAAGGGACTGATATCTGGAGAAGGGGTAAAAACAAAGTACTGTATTTTTCGGAGTATAAGACGCACCTTTCCCCCCCCTAAAAGGGAGTGAAGATTTGGGTGCGTCTTATACACTGAATGTAGCCCCGCCTACCCACTGGCCCCCGCCATTTGGCGTCTGCCTCCCAGCAATTTACCTCCTTGCAGCAAGCAGCAAGAAGAAACAGCCCATTTCAGCTTCATCACAGCCTAATTAGCACAAGTTGATTGTCTGTTGGATCAGCCTCCTGACTCTCAGCTGTTTCAGGCTGAAGGAATTGCCATTGCCTATTGCTCCGTGGGTCTCTGCTGCTTGCTGCAAAGAGGTAAATTGCTGGGAGCAGATTTTTTTTTTCTTGTGCTAATCAAGCTATGCTGAAAACGAAAATGAAAGTAAAGCAGGCTGCCTGCTGTTTGCTGCAACAAGGCAAAATTGCTGGGAGGCAGAGGCAGATTTCTTTTTCTTGTTTTCCTCACCAAAAAAGGTAGGTGCATCTTATTGTCCGGAGCGTTTTATACTCTGAAACTAGAAGAGGTTTCAGCCTAGCAGAAGTTTAGTGTGCTGATTTTAGTTCTTAAAATAACATGAGACGCTATGCAGACAGAAATTTTTCACTTCTTCAATAGAGGAGAATATATGCAGCTCAGGGTTAAACTGTGGAGTTGTTGGTGCACCCTTTATATAAAAGACAGTCCCATGTGTAATAATTTAAGATACAGTTCAGCAATTCCAATTTTCCATCTCTGAACAATAGAGCAGATGTTTAATTCATTAACAAATAGTCTTCATGGTGTTCTGTGAACTTGTTTGGTTGTTTGCAGATCTTTCATTACTCAAATAGGCAACATCATCAGTACAAGTGAGTGTGGGGTGAGTGTTCCCTATTCATATACAGTAGCTTGCTCTGCTGCTTTTGATGGGATTATTCTTTTTTCCTGAGTAGTACCTTGATCAGGGCATTGTTTTCTTTTTGATTATTTGTCTGGTGTTAATCCATGCTTTTCTGAATGTTGGCTGCTGGAAGGGATTTGTTCTGGTCTTTTATTTCCTTCTTAGTTTTTTGTTGTCTTTTTTGAATAATGACTAAATATGGTTTATTTCTACGTGTCTATTTGTCATTGCATTTTGTTGTTAAGAACCTGTTGGAAAAATCTGGGCCCATAAATAGCAATAGCATTTAGACTTATATACCACTCAATGCAGTGATGGGTTTCAAAATTTTTTACTACCGGTTCTGTGGGTGTGGCTTGGTGGGCATGGCAGGGGAAGGATACTGTAAAATCTCCATTCCCACCCCACTCCAGGGGAAGGATACTGCAAAATCCCCATTTCCTCCCGATCAGTTGGGACTTAGGAGGCAGAGAATAGATGGGGGTGGGGCTAGTCAGAATTTTTACTACCGGTTCTCTGATCTGGCTGACTAGGCAGGTGTCCCCTTCCTCCCTCACCGCTCCATATGCGTCCCTCCCAAAGCTGCACGCTCGGTGGAAGAGGACGACCATCCCAGATAGAAGGAGTGTACTGATCTTCGGTCAAGGGTATATGATAGTTGCGCTCCCCTGCTAGAACCTCCAAACAAGCTCAAGGTTCTCTGAACTACTCAAAATTTCCACTACTGGTTCTCCAGAACTGGTCAGAACCTGCTGAAACCCACCTCTGACTCCATTTTGCTTTATACCATTCTCCGAGCGGTTTACAATGTCAGCATATTTCACTCAACAATCTGGGTCCTCATTTTACTGATCTTGGAAAGCTGAGTCAATCTTGAGCCTGTCAGGATCAGACTCCAGACTGTGGGCAGAGTAAACCTGCAATACTGTATTTTAATCACTGCACTACCAGGGCTCCTAAATAGAGCTAGGAAGCTGCACAAAATCTCCAGCCTTACCTCCTCCTTCTATGCCAAGGCTATATGTAGTCTTATTGGGCTTTAAAAAAAAAAAGCTTTGCTCTATTAGGTTTATCAAGAGAAAGATCATGATAAACAGCCCCACTGAAGCAAAACTGGAGAGTATAGATTTTCAATACTCATTCAATACTTACTGTCTGCATAAAGGTGGGAAGGGAGGAGAATAGGTGGTTTGACAGATGGTTAAACTCTTGCTTCTCTAGGCAAAGAGAGGGTAGAGGGTTAGCCATGTGTTCAAACCTGACAGAGTACCAGTTTAGCCAGTTAACTCATTCCTCTCGGCCTTCACAAGCTCACTATATAAGGAAGCTAAATTTATTATTATCCTTTACCCGCATGAATAGCGCACCATCCGGGACAGGGGTGTCAAACTTGATTTGGGCCCCATCAGGTTTGTGTTTGACTTTGGGGATCCGGGGTGGGCATGGCCAGGGTGGGCATGGCTAGCTCAACATCACTCTTGTCGGGGGTGCCTTTGGGGGCCCAAGTGCTCTTCCAGTGAAAACGGAGCTCAGGAGTGCTGCATGCGGCCCTCCCATGCTCTATTTTTGCTGGCAGAGGCACCACGGGCTGGTCCTTCACTGTTTCCAAGGCAGTCCTGTGGGCCAGATCTAAGCACCTTGCAGACTGGATCCAGCCCACGGGCCTTGTGTTTGACACCCCTGATCTGGGGTGTTTTGTATAGTGCCTGGGACATCGGATTGAAGCACAAAATTTGACAACCTCAGTCAAGCCAGGACACAGAATAAGCCAGGTCATGTATTGTCCCAATTCATAATCATTTCTGATTTGAACTAGAGTTAAAAACAATGAACAGTGAATCAGGGATTTTCAATCTCTCGTCTAGACATTATTTTCTAGATTGCCACATTTCACTGATTTACTTCATTTCCGAAAGAAATAATTCCTTCTCCAAAAGAAAATCTGGAAGCCTTTAAATAATTAAATGAAACAGATCTATTTTTCATGTCCTTACCAGTAGATTTTTTTTAAAAAAAAGCACCTTGGGTATATTAGTAAGAAACCCAAACTCTATCAAGATTGGCATGCATCATTAACGGTGTTACTCAAGTCTATGCAGTTTGCAATAGAATGCTAATGTATCAGAGCAGGCCATTAGGTCTCTTAATTAAGCCATTTCTCTCTTGCGCTTTAAAAAAAGTGCAAGTTGGATATTGACTTAAAAATTCATTTATTTCTTTTGCCTTGTGAACTCCCTCATTTCTTAAAACCGAGGCCAAGGGTCTCTACAGAACATCTTCATTTGTCCTTCATTTATTTATTTGATGCCTTCTGCCCTGGTTATCCAACCTGTTGCTTTAAAATTCAACATGCACCGCTTTGAAGAAGATTAAGAGTTTAAAGTCTGAATGGAGTTAAAGCAAATATATGCCAGGTTTGTATGAACATACCAGGGGTGGGTTCTACTTACCTTTACTACTGGTTCGGAACCGGAGTGCACGTGCGTGCTTGCTTTGCTCATGCACGTGTGCACGCTTCTGCGCATGCGTAGATCGTCGATTATGACGTCCGGGCAGGTGGGTGGAGTCTCCCGCTGCTTTTACTACTGGTTCGCAAGAACCAGACAGAACCGGGAGCAACCCACCACCGGAACACACACACACAGACAAACTCACACATTCAGTTAAATTTTCTTGACTGTATATCTGTTTTTGCAGAGTTCCATTGTACTGCAGAATTTTCATCCAGTCTCCAATGGATTACTGCAATATGGTCTATATGGGGCTGCCCTTGAAACCCACTTAGAAGCTATAGCTAATCTAAAATGCAGTGGTACGGACAATTTTGGGCATATCTTGTCAGACCCATGTGACAGCTTTGCTCTGTAAGCTGCACTGATTACCAGTAGCTTCTGGGTGCAATTCAAGATGCTGCTTATTACTATAAAACACTTCATGGCATTGGACCATCTGTATTCTGTGGCTTCTGTCCAGCCTGTAGAATTGGCAGAGGGGGCAATGACTCAAATCCAACCCATTAAATAAGGCCACCTGATGGGACCCAGGAAGCATGCCTCCTCTTTCACAGCACTTGCCCTCTGGTATACCATCTCCTTCCCAATATGTTTGGTCTCCACCCTGGCTGAGTTTTGGTCTTCCAGGCCTTCTTGAAAACCCCGCTTTTTTCTCCAGACTTTGTATTAGGGTGGATCCCTTGTGTTTGATTGTTTATTAATACCTGTGCTTATTTTAGCATTTGGGTTCATTAAATTATATTGTAGGAGTCTTTTTATTTGCAGTTTGTTAAGCCACCTCATTGAACGACTCAAGGTGTTTCGCAGCATAATGAATACACAACATAAATCAGAAACCTAAATCCTTCCTAAATAAATAGACACAATAACACTCTCAGTCATTCCATCCTAATAGTTCAGTAAATACTGCTACTTCTATCATTCTCTCCCCCCACTTTTTTTTGGAAAATCTTGAAAAATCATTGAAAACATTTTTTTCAAAATAAGAAGAAAGCTTGTTCGCAGACCCATGGCCTTTTAATATCTTGGGGCAGTGCCCACATAATCCCTTCTCATCTTGCTTGTATTATGGAGTGCAGGTTTCACCTGCGGTAGGCAGTTTTGCCATGCAATCTGTATTATCCTGGGGCTATATTCTGAACCTATTATAGCTTCTGAATCATCTTCAAGCCCATCTAGATTACATTATAGTAATCCAACTGTAAATAATAAAGACATGAGGTTACTTATCAAACAAAATACTCTTGTGTCATACAATTATATCATTAACTGGAATGAACAATCCACAGGAACTGCAGTAGGAATTAAAATACTAGTGTTCATTAATGTACACAAAAGGAGAGAAGACGCAAATGATTGAAAAATTGCAGCAAACCATGCCTGCTCCAGGAATGTTACTAACATTAGAAATATTCCTACTGAAACTGGATTAGTAGAATCCAGAACAGGGTTAAGGCTTATGGAACAATGACGAAAATCGTCAGAGATATTCTGCTCATCCCTAGAGTTAGAGAGGGAAACAATTTCCTTTTAAGTTTTTTAAAGTAAATCTGATGTAAGCCTTCCAAAACCCCACAGTAGCCCAGAGACTGTCTTAATCAGAATGGAAGTTGCTACCCTTTAATACTGCAGATAAAGTAGACTAAACCCAAAATTCTATATTTAAATATTGCATTAAGAACTAACATGATTTAAGAGTGAATTTCATCGTGCATGCAATTCCATTATTTGTTGAATAAATTGTATTGATCGCCACTAACTTTTAGTAGCAATACAATCCAGGGGTGAAATCCAGCAGGTTCTGACAGATTTTGGAGAACCGGCAGCGGAAATTTTGAGCAGTTCGGAGAACCGGCAAATACCACCTCTGGCTGGCTGCAGAGTGGGGTGAGAATGGAGATTTTACAATATCCTTCCCCCAGAAGTGGGGAGAGAATGGGGATTTTGCAGTATTCTCCCCTGTCATGCCCACCAAGCCACGCCCACCAAGCTGTGCCATACCCACCAAGCCACGCCCACAGAACCGGTAGTAAAAAAAGTTGGATTTCACCACTGATCCAATCCCCTAAAACAGTGTTTTTCAAACCTTGGCAACTTTAAGATGCTGGGGAATTCTGGGAGTTTAAGCCCACATCTTAAAATTGCTGAGATCTAAAATCATTGCCATAGAAATATCTATTGTATCTGAAGTCCCTCCTGACTAATCGGAACATGTCTTTCATTCCTAACAATTTACAAGATTTTATGATCCAGTTCATGGCCGCATGAATGTCATAAAGAGGAAATGTTCTGTGAAGCATCATAAAATGGCATGAATTCCATTCCATTTCTTCCCGTCTTTTGACAGGCAAGCTGGCTTCAGCTCAGGTAACAGCATTCCAAGTGCTGCCAAATGTTTGCTATTTTGGGAGCTTTTAGGAACTGCTCACCTCTATCCCCTGCTCTAAACAATTCATTGCTCACAGTGAAAATTGATGCTTGGTTAGTCTTTACCACACGACTCATAAATATAAATTTTGGGCATGTTCTGCCAATATTGCTGGCTTTTGGAACTAAGAATTAAAGTCCTTATGTGATATATAACAATTTTCTTAGAACATGTGATTGTTGATATATAAATTATAACAAATACTACTACTCATAACTTATAACACATACATAACTACTCTGTGAGGGATGGAGAGGTTAAATGTTTAAAAATGTGTTCCTCCTTATTGAAAAATATGTGTACACAGATACACAACCTTAAATAGTTTTGACTTCAGATTGCTTGCCTACTCTTTTTCAACCCACATTCTTATTGCTTGCTGATATTTTAAACTCTTTAACTCTGGACTTGCTTCTCTTTTTGACTACTGATTGTAACTTTGGTTTTTGCTTGATCTTGATATACTGTAAGATGTTTCTCAATTCAGCCGTGGATTATGCATCTCATTCTTTTCCTATCAGTCTGCCCAATGATAAGGCTATAATTTGCTTTTGTTATCTTATCAGGTTTTAAAGTTGCTAACTCCATCTTCAATCCCTGTCTCCATCAAGATAGGTGTAGAGAGCATTAAATTTATTTTGCCCTTTACTTAGATTTCTTTGTTAGTAGTAGGAGAAAAAAATTCAGTTTATGGAACCGAGCCCCCCCCTGCCCCCCCAAAATCAAAAGATTTGCCTATTTCATCAAAGCAGAGGATTCGGGTATGGATCAAAATATTAATTTTTAATTCTAGGAAATGTAATCACTTTTGTGACAGAATTAGGGCTGCTAATTAATATTTCTGAGGCTTTGGCAGCTCCATAAAGAAGTACATATTGTTCAACTAAACTTGGTCAGTTCAGAATTTTGTTTGATAAGATCTTACCAAACTTCACACATTTTTCATTGCAGGAAAGCAAGATTATAAGAATGAGAGAAATAATGAAATTCACTTTCTACCTAGTTCCAGTATTTGAATGCTGATAGCTGCTAATTGCAAAGGGTTTTGCTAGTCAGGACAATGGGTTATTATTCCTGAGGGATGCTGTTCATTTGTGTGTATATGTGTGTGAAAGAAAATGTGTTTGTGTGTACCAGGGGTGGGTTCTAAATTTTTTCACTACTGGCTCTGTGGGCGTGGTTTATTTTGTGGGCGTGGCTTGATAGTCATCTGACAATTATTTAGGATCTAGCAGAGGTACTGGTCTACCAGGCTTTTAACTGCTTGCAGAGCTGTACCGATCTACCCATTTATTTTTGCAGGCACCGGTCTATTCATTTGTTTGCTTTTACCACTGATCAGCTGTAGGGTGGCCCTTTGAAGCCCAGCAGCAAGAGTTTAAACAGTTTTTTTCCCTCTAGCCATCAGCTGGGACTCAGGAGGCAGCAATAGATTGGCTGTGGGGCCAAATAAAAGGTAAGAATAACGCGGGGGGGCATGGGGGGAGGGGGCGGGGGACCAGAACCGGTTCGGTGACATCATATCGTCACCACTACCTGCTCGGGAGAACTGGGCCGAACCGGGAGGAACCCACTACTGGTGTGTACGTATGTGTGTGTGTGAGAAAGAAAGAGAGAGAGAGACATAGTGAGAGAAACCAAATCAGACTTGCACACAGAATCTCCTAAAAGTACATTTGTTTGTGGAAAAATCATATTTATTCTAGTCTTGGTTCTGTTCTTTGGTCACAACTTTTCATCTCCAAAAGTTAATACTATTTCTGATATCATGGTTCTAGCATGGAGAATTGAACAAGAAAGATGTCTGTTTGTGGTTTGTGTGAGTGGGTGTGTGTGTAGGTGCATAGCCTAACAGGCTAACTTCTGGCAAGAGTGTCAAGCACAGAAGCTGCTATTTTTCTCAATATGTAGAAAACTTCATGCATGAAGTATATATCTGGACATAATTGTGTCTTATATTCTGAATCATGGCAATGATTAAGAGCAGGAACATTAAAGCAGGAACATTGTTCTTAAGACTTTAAGACCGAGCCTTAAGAACAAATGCATTCATGGCCATTATTGAGAAGACAGCAACAGGTAGCAAATGCTGAGAAGTTGAAGAAACAGTAGACATCTTAGCTGTTGCAAGAAGATTACGTAGACTGACTACTACCAATGGCATGACAAAGTAGCAACAATAGTCCACTGGACTATATCAAGAAATAATATTTGCCTTCAAGCAAGAACTGTTAGGGCCACAAAATAGACAAACAGAAAAATGAAGACGCTAAAGTACTCTGTAACTTTAGAATTGAAACTGACAAGCACCAGCTACATAAAACCCCGGACTTAACAATTGATAAGAAAAGTCTGGATAGTATACGTAGCAGTATTTGGAGACAGCAGAAGAGAAGAGAAAGAGCTGGATATAATCACAAGTCTAAAAGTAAGACCTTCTCCACTCTATGGAACTTAGAGATTGGGGAACATACAAGAGATCATTTGAAGATTATTTTGGTAGATGGGCAGGTTCATCAGTAGGAAAGCAACTCTTTGGAGTTTATATGGGACACAAGTGTTTCAGTGCGTGAGGGAGATTTTTAAAGCCGCTAACTCAACTGATCCGTTTGGGGGTACACTGTCATAATTTTAAACTGTTTTAATAGGGTTGCTGATTTTAATTTTATTTCATTGTGATTTGTATTGGAATTTGTCATTTTGTAAGCCGGCTTGATCCCCAGGGAGAAAGGCGGCATATAATAAATAATAAATAAATAATGCTCAGAATTTTTGTGGCAGATGTTATTAATCATCTTTCCTTTGCTGCTTTCTTCAAGGTAACTTGAAACATGTTTCAACCATCTGCCATTTTCCAAAATGTCAGATATGGCATTCTCACATTACATCTCAGGGTAAATCTGAATTACAAACATTTCTGTGGAAATTACCTGGAAATTAAATTTGAGGCATATGGGAAGACCTCAGAATAGGAGGATGAAAGTGTAGCACTGCCAATAATGGGCTCCGTTATGAAGTGTTTACTGTTAAATCTAGGGCATGAAATAAGATATTATGACCTCTTATATATTCTTCGTTCATTTTCTAGTAGATCAGAGACTGCATTTGCTTTGCTATTGAGAAGCAATGATATAGCAAGGCCCTATTATGGACTGCTGAATGATGCCAGTGTTATATAGCTGACATTAATACACTGTAAAGTCAGATTCTTTGTCACTGAATTACTGATTATATCAACGTATTCTTGGAGTGCTAATAATGCAGTCATTTATAAAAGAATAACTGATTTGGGATTATGAACAGTAGCCATAGTTACATTGGGCTGCAGTGAAGAAAGTATGGTTGATACTTTTATTAAAAAATAAAAATACCCTCAAGATAAACTCAGCTATGATAACTATATCTATACAATTTTCTTGGCACTGTTTATGGAGGTGGTTTGACATGACTTCTTCTGGATAAACGCCACTATTTGCAGAGTTGCTAGGGCTAACCTTATTTGCATTCATCCATCTATTTTTAAATTGTATGTTTTTTAATTTTGGCTGTTCACCGCCCTGAGTCCCTTCTGGGAGAAGGGCGGTATACAAATTAAATAAATAAATAAATAAATAAATAATGATTAAATAAATTTTAAAACATGAAAACATGAAAAAAATAATTTTGGACATGCATCTTTTGCCGTTTTCGGTAAATAACTTGCAATTTGGTTCTCAAATTTAACACTGGTTCATTCAATCACCATGTAGTCTTTTAGTCACTCTCTTTTAAGTAGACATTACCTCACACTTACTACACGGGCTCTCATGTTCTTATATAATGGCATAAGAATTAATAAGGAGATAACAGAAATATTATGGGAGGATTCAGTTATTTTAATATTCCTGACTCTTATGACAGGAGGATCTTGTCGGAAAGGTCAAAATGGAAGGAGTGAAGTTAAAAATAATCCAAATGTGAGTGAGGGTAATTTGATCTCTATAGATCAAATTACCAGATAATCAGTGGTGGGATTTAACCGGTTTGCACCACTTCGGCCGAACTGGTTGTTAAATTGCTTGCTGGCCCCTCCTCTCCCCTCCCCTTCCAGAAGTCCCCAGGCGCTCTGTTTTGGCTCCCAGGTAAGTGCAGGAAGGCCTAGTAGGCCCAAAACAGGGCATGGGGGGGTGCAGCGCAGCCCCCCTGTGGCCCATTTTTGCTCCCAGGAGGCTGCAGGAGGCCGAGTGCTGCCTATCACACCCCCTGGTCATGCCACCATGGCCATGCCCACCTAGCTGGTCATTAGGGCAGAGAACTGGTTGTTAAATTATTTGAATCCCACCACCGCAGATAATGAAACTCTGACATCAAACCCAGAAGAAGGCTATAGCAAACCACTTCTCGGTTGCTGAATTCTTGCATTACTGGACATAATTGTTAAGAAACATTTAGGTGCTGAATAATTCAAACTCCAGGTATCAAAAAGAAAGTCCTTTATTTACTGGTCATGAACCTTAAACTTTTATAGATGGTAAATGCAGGAGAGAAGTTGGCAGACTCTTACTAAAACATTTTGTTATTTATTCCTGTGTCAAGCAATAAAAATGTAGACTTTACACTTGGCCATCACTAGATAAAACAGAACCTGGGAAAGTTCATTCCATTCAATTAGAACATTTCCAGATACGGACAATGGGACATATCATGAATTATTGATGTCAAATGTACAGGTTAGAGTTGGAAGATTAAAGATAGTAGGTGTACCAACAAGATTTAATTTAGGGAATCTATAGTGAGAAGATAAGATCAAAATAAGAAACAGAGTCAGTATATTAAAGTAATATGAAAGAGCCCCTGAGAAGTTATGGAACAGATAAGAGTCTATGAAAACCACTAAAACAACAATATTCTCAAAATTTTAGAAAAAAAGATGTTGTGTAACTAGAGAAATACCATTCTGTCAGTCAGATGGGGGTCTCTAAATTTGATATATAAATAAAAATTAAATATAAAAATAATATGGAAGATTAAAAAATCCTGTCATAAATATATATATTTATGAATAATTGTTAAGGTTTTCCCTTCTTTAATCTTTCTTTTTTACATATCAAATGTAAAAAATTAAAAAAAGTTTGGTTTCTATGGGGACAGAATTCCAAGCAAAACATATCTTTAGATTGAATTGTGGCTCTTCTTTTATTCAAACTAGAAAAATATGACTGAAAGACATTTTGTAAATAAATAAAAATACCTAAAATGTACCCTCATCTTTACTTGAGCTTTTGAGGGGAATGTAAAGAGATCAGCAATCATTTAAACGTAGTTTGTTTTTGGTTCGAGAAAATATTATAACTCTTTGAATGTATTGTATGTTTGCCATTAGGAGAAAAGGCAGATCCTGGGGGCAGAGTCAAAACAGGAATCAGCTAGAATCATTAGGTTTTTACAAATCATTTAGGTCCAATCCCTCTCAAATTCTATTGACTCTTATCTAGCATCAGTTTATTGCTGACCATTAGTTGACTAGATTGTTGCATATAGGCTTAAGCTTTATTTAAATAGATTTATAGATTTATTTAAATCTTCTAAGTAGAAGTTAATGTGTGGTCCTGGTTCTTCACACCTAACATTGCCTGATTTATTTATTTATCTAATATGTGAGGACCAGGCGTGGGTTCTACTTACCTTTACTACCGGTTCGCAATGGGGCCGTGCACACGCTCTTCTGTGCATGCGCAGGAGCGTTTTGATGACATCGGGGTCAGTGGGTGGAGCCTCCCGCCGGTTTTACTACCGGTTCTATAAAACAGGTGCGAACCAGGGGCAACCCACCACTGGTGAGGACTTGTAAACTTGTATCAAAACCTTACTGCTTAAAGGATGGGACATTGGTAATGAACAAAAATAAGCCATATTTCTAGATTTGGGTCTATCAGAGCTATCTTTGTATTCAATGCAGAAAGCCAAATTAAAGCATTCCCTACAGATTGCGATCCATCCAGGAAAGGTATTGCTCACTTCTCCTTTAGTCATTGGTTCTATAGTTGAATTATTGTTATCATTTTTCCTTTACATTCAGTGAATCTGGTGATTTAAAGCCATTACTTTAGTCTTGAATGATAGTGTAAATCTGAACCTTTTTTTCTACTGGTCATCCCTTCATCAGATACTTGAAATGTGCTATCATACATCCCAATTCTTACAACCATGGATTTTTTGGGGGGAGGGGACCAGATTTTCAGCTGTTAAAATCCTGGATTATAATTTATAACTAAAGTTAAATAATTAATTTTTTTAAAAAGATTAAAAATGCAAGGAGACATGAATAACAGAGGAATTATTAAGTCTGTCATCTGCACCTCTATAACGGTCTGGTTTGGTTCTGCAACCCAACAAGACAGGCACAGACTTCAGAGGATAATTAGAACTGCAGAAAAAACAATTGCTACCAATCTGTCTTCCATTGAGGACCTGTATACTTCACAAGTCAAAAAGAGGGCTGTGAAAATATTTACAGACCCCTCACATCCTGGGCATAAACTATTTCAACTCCTACCCTCAAAATGACGTTATAGAGCACTGCACACCAGAACAGCTAGACACAAGGACAGTTTTTTCCCGAATGCCATCACTCTGCGAAACAAATAATTCCCTCAACACTGTCAAACTACTTACTAAGTCTGCACTACTATTAATCTTCTCATTGTTCCTATCACCCATCTCCTCCCACTTATGACTGTATGACTGTAACCTTGTTGCTGGTATCCTTAAGATTTATATTGACTGTTTCCCTATGACTATCATTGTGTTGTACCTTACGATTCTTGACGAATATATCTTTTCTTTTATGTACACCGAGAGCATATGCACCAAGACAAATTCCTTGTGTGTCCAATCACACTTGGCCAATAAAGAATTCTATTCTATTCTATTCTATTCTATTCTATTCTATTCTATTCTATTCTATTCTATTCTATTCTATAGAAAAAGCTCAGCTATAGTGAAAGATTCATATAGAACTTGATATTGAATTCATTGTATGGTTCAGCAAATGGCAGTATCAAATGCTAAAGAGAAAAAATACTGCCCTTCATAAACAGGGTTTCTTTGCCTGAGCAGGGGGTTGGACTAGAAGACCTCCAGGGTCCCTTCCAACTCTGTTATTCTGTTATACACAACGATATTCTCTTCAGCAACTAAGGGCAATCCTTTTATTCCGCTTCAGTGTATCTTCTGTTTCTAATATAATAACTGAAAAAGTGCTTTGTTTGAAGTCAGGGATAGTCTCCCTGGACAAGATCAAAGAATTTTCTCATTCATTCCCGGGACCTCCTACTAGATGCTACTTGAAAGTTCATCATCATTTCAAGTAAGCAAATATGGAAACTATTTGGACATGTTGTTAAAAAATAATGTATTGTAATGACCTACAAAACGATTTTTTGGGGACCTCTCTGTTATTCCTGCAATTGCTTTTCATTTCAATTTAGGTGACATCTAAGAATAGTCTCAATTAGGAATAGGAGATAGTTCAAGGAGCCTTTTAACTCAAGAGTATAGCAGGCAAAAAAAACAGTTTTTTTCAAAATGTAATGCAAAATAATTTGAATGGAGAAATGGAAATGTCCAGTACGGCATTTTTCATGCCACATGAAAGAACGTGACATGACATTTTCAAGATACATGCCATTTGTTTTATCAGGGAAGCAATTTTCTGATAAGAATATGAAAGACAAGGCAAAGATGAAGCAAAGATTGCTTAGATTTTCCTAATCAACTAACGATAATGTCTTTTTCAAAAAAAGAAAAAAAAATGAAGTGAGAGGGAGAAAATGAATTGTTCATCAACAAAACATTATCCCAGGACTGTATTTTTAATAACGGCCTCTCAGATGCCTTCAGAAGTGGGATTAGATCCAATCCCAAGAAGAACTATTTCTTCTTATATTACTGTACCAACCACTGAGATCCATTAACATCATCTAGGAAGAAAATGAAGTCCAGGACTTTCTGAAATGTTTAAATGTCTGAAATAGCAATAGCAATAGCACTTAGACTTATATACCACTTCACGGTGCTTTACAGCCCTCTCTAAGCGATTTACAGAGTCAGCATATGGCCCCCAACAATCTGGGTCCTCATTTTACCCACCTCAGAAGGATGGAAGGCTGAGTCAACCTTGAGGCTGGTGAGATTTGAACTGCCAAATTGCAGGCAGCTGGCAGTCAGTAGAAGTATCCTGCAGTACTGCACTCTAACCACTGCACCACCATGGCTCATCCTCATGAGCAGCCAAGACATGTGCATTCATATGTTAATACCCTCCATAAGTACTTATATACAGTGGATCTCTAGATGACTTTAGCCTGCCTATCAGGGATGAAATGCTCCCGGATTGGACCGGATCGCCTGATCCGGTAGCAATTTTTTCCTGTGGTTCGGCGATCCGGTAGCAATCGCCGCCCGGGTGTCATTACTTCCTGGTTTTACATTCTGTGCATGCACAGAAGGTTTTGCGCATGCGCAGAAGCTATGCGCACACACATTTGCTCACGCGCGGTGTGTGCGCTTCCGAACTGGTAAGGAAGGTAAGTAGATTTCACCCCTGCTGCCTATGCTAACTGATTCCATCTGGTTTTTCTGTTCGTTAATTTTTATATTTGCCATCTCTCTATCCTATCTCCATCCATTAGACTTTTGACTAGCTAATTCAATTTTTGAAAAATAGTTATTATTTTTTGTTTTTCTACCTCCAAAGAAAGACAGAATAAAATTATTTGTAAAGAGAGCCAATATAATGCAATGGTTAAGATGATGGAGAGGCATCACAGTGCAGATACCTAGTTTCAAGACCATACTCAACCATGGATACTGTCTAGGTAACTTTGAACAAGTCACATGTCTCAGCCCTACTTGCCTTACAGGAAGGTTATTCTAGGGAAAATGGGAGGGGCAAGCATTGTGTATAATGCTTTGAACTCCTGACTAAATGGTAGGATATAAATCTAACAATAAATAGATACAATCAACTAAGTAAATTACTATTTCTTTTATGCAATGCCAATAGGCTTTCTTGAGACAGCTGTCTACTAGAGAAGTACAAAACATTCATTACAATATTAAAACAATTCAGCTTCAGTACATTTTGATTCTCTTTTAAAATGTCTTATGCAAATCCTACATTTTCTGGAACCAGAACCCAATGAATTGTTGTAAAACATTCTGATCTCCAACCTGTATTTTTTTTTTCTTTGAAAGAAGGAAGCCACTTAATTCATGTAAAAAAATCATTTAGGATTCTTCCTCCAACCCCTTCTTCACTCTCTTGGAGGGATGGGATGCTTTTAATCTGTAATAAAAATAATATTATGGACTTAATGGGATTGATTTTATCTTCTTTTCACTTCACATCAGGAAAATCTATATAATTAAAGATGGGGTCCTGTATATAAATTTAAGGTATCTAAAAGTCTAAAGCTACTTAATAGCTCACTACTCTGCAATTCATATTCTGTGAGGTTGTAGTAATATTAAGGTCATATTCCTAAATATAACTATTGTGACTCAAGCTATTCTTTTTTCTAATTCTTTTTTCTAATGGCTATACTTATATATATATAAAAGTATATATATGTATAGCCATTAGAAAAAGGAATGTTATATATATTTATATATATAAAAGGGGATGTGGTGGCTCAGTGGCTAAGATGCTGAGCTTGTCAATCAGAAAGGTTGGCAGTTTGGCGGTTCGAATCCCTAGCGCTGTGTAACAGAGTGAGCTCCCGTTACTTGCCCCAGCTTCTGCCAGCCTAGCAGTTTGAAAGTATGTAAAAATGCAAGTAGAAAAATAGGGACCACCTTGGTGGGAAGGTAACAGCGTTCCGTGCGCCTTCGGCGTTTAGTCATGCTGGCCACATGCCGGCCACATGACCACGGAATTGTCATCAGACAGCACTAATCCAATCTTATTTCATATGGATCAATAATTGGATCTGGAATATCAATTCAATTTTCTTTTAAAATGCTTTTGTGCAAGCATCCCATTTGAAAACTTGTAAGCAGCTGATCTGAATTGGTGATTCAATCTGTTCCAATTCAAAAATTGGTTCAAGCTTGAAGATGCAATGGAACTGCATCTTTAAATTGGAACTCTAAATCAAAGCTTTCCATACTTCTGATAAATTACCAGTTAGGGACACATTATGATTTATTGGTTTTCACCCATTGAGGCAAATTCTGTGATCTGACTTTGGAGGGATAAATTGTTAATCAAATTATCCATCATGCCTCTTAGTCAACTTCCACAACTGGCTCTTTGGTAGACTGGGAAATTCCAATCTTGGTAAAATCGAACAATTTCTAGGACTCATGTTGGAAATACTTTTGAATCTGAAAGCTTCGTGGCCCCATCCTGACCTGGGAAGATTCAACAGCTCAATAATAGAGGGATTTGTTTCTGGTAATTAAAAATAAACAAACCAGATAAGCAACAAGCATAGATTCTTTATTAGTTTAGCATCCAGTCATTCTGTTGTTGGCAAAGTTCTAGGCTTTTTGGAATGCCCCTACATTGAAATATTCCAAATTGGGCTCATGATTGCCATAAAGATAGATTTAAAGAGAAAAACACCGAATTCCTTAGTTATGTCATATTAGGGATGAAAATTTTAAGTCTGCCTTAATTTTACATAAAACCATTGTTTTCTCCATTCTCTTTCATTTACACGCAGATACAAAATTTTTGAAAATGAAAATCTGTATATGCTTAACCTCTATGTTGTTTGTAATGTATGCTACATAGTTATTTTACCATAAAATGTATGAAAAAGAAACTACATAAAAAAATCTGGATAAATACTAAAATGGATTTTTAACTCTGTTCTGTAACCCATTAATTCAGAATAATGTGACTTGGCTCAATTTGCAAACTAAATAAATTGCTTTATAAACATTATTTCTTCCAGACAGTGAGCCTTCTGTTCACTTTCTTTCTATTTGACTGAACACAGATTATTTGGAACTGATGGGACTTAACCTTCTTATTAGTAATTTACCTCACAGTGATTTTAATGGATCATATATGTATGTAACTATGCCCGAATCCAATTCAATGAACCAAAAAGACACTGAATATAAAATCTTCAGATCCAAATCTCAAATAATGATGAAAGAAGAATTTTGTACCGGTTCTTCAAAAATTCAGATGACTGCTAGATGGAAACAAAGTGTTAGGATTTTCTATATCCATTAATCCCTTCCAGTGGCTGACTGATTTTTGTAAACCATGCAAGGTTTCTCTAGAACAGAGGTGCCAAACTTGATTTCATTGAGGGCCACATCAGGGTTGTGTATGACCTCGTGTGTGTGTGTGCTGGATGGGCATGGCCAGTGCAAGGTTACTCGAGTCACGGTTGCCTGTGGCGGCCTGAGCACTCTGCCGGTGAAAACGGACTCCCGAGCTCCATTTTCAGCTGAGACAGCCTCCTGCAACTGTCTTCCAGTGATAATGGACCTGGGGAGGGTCATGCGTGACCCTCGCAAGCTCCGTTTTTGGCTGTGATGGTCTCCTGCAACCCTCTGCCAGCAAAAATGGAGCGCCGTTTTCATTGGTAGAGGCACAGTGGGCTGGTCCTTTGCTGTTTCCAGGGCGGCCCTATGAGCCAGATCTAAGCACCCCATGGGCCGTATACAGCCCCTAGGCCTTGAGTTTGACACCGCTGCTCTAGAAGAATGAAGTCTAGTGATTTTCAGGAAATTGAAGCTTTGCTGAAGCGGGAATCCTGCATTTATTGAAGCAAGGCTTTTAAAACACTGTTTCATAGATGGAGTTTTTGAAATAAAGGAACAATGTCTTCATATCAAATGGTTACAATTTAAACAATTTTTCTTTCCATAAAATGTCCGGTCCTATTTAGTGCGTCCATTTTGTTTTTTGTGAATGGTTTACAACAAGCATTTTCAGTGCAAGAAGATGTTTTGTGGTAATGGAAGATGAAAGGTTTTCTAAAGGGAAGATTTTTCAGCTGGCTAAAGCATTTCATAATCCCTCTGTGTGAATACAGGTTTATAAACATATGCACTAAGAGTGTAAACTGTCAGATCTTTCAATACATATTGACTGTGGGTTATTGATGGTTTTATTCTCTGCTATTAATTTTAATTAATTGGCATTTTCTGATGCTTCTAGAGTAGCCATGTTCCTCCAATTTGTTTTGATTTCCTCAAGAAAAAGAACAGGATCTTGATTTTAACTATTTGAGGAAGATGTTGGATAAAACAATAAGATATCCATTATTCAAACTGATACCTAAAACTCATAACAAAAGATGGACAAAAGAAGCTTAGTGGTATGTCAAGCCCCCTAAATTCTTTATATTTGCACTCAGATCATGAAAAATAATTAAATATGAAGCAAGAGGGAAGTTGGAAGTCACAGCCCTTGCAAGGCTACAGTATATAATTAACCTAAAAGAGGAAATACTGGTCGGGACATCAAAAAGAGAACAGAAGAGCTTTTGGCTCCACCCTTTACCGTCTGTGAGGTAGAATTGAATTCATGGACCTTTGAATTGTAGATCATTAGGTATCTGGGTCCTAATGCCCAATGACATCACAGGAGACATTATGTAGAATAGGATCTTTCTACTGAATCATTATAAGAATACAATAAAAGGATAAAGAATCAAAGAAAGGTTAAGAAAAAGAAAAAAGCAAGGAAAAAGAGAAAATATAGAATTATGACTTCTGCCTTTCTTTCTATAGAGTAGTTACCATCTTACTCTTTCCTCTTCCTCCCTCCCCCTCTTTTTGTTAATTCCCTTCTTCCCTTTTAGCAATAGCAAGAGCACTTAGACTTATATAGTCTTCACAGCCCTCTCTAAGCAGTTTACTGAGTCAGCATATTGCCCCCAACAATCTGGATTCTCATTTTATTGACCTCAGAAAGATGGAAGGCTGAGTCAACCTTGAGCTCGTGAGATTTGAACTGCCAATTGTAGGCAGTTAGCAGAAGTAGCCTGCAATACTGCACTCTAACTACTGCGCCACTGCAGTTCAACTCTTTAACTCTTTAGTTCCCAAATCTGCAAATCATCAATTCAGTCTTCTCTTCTTTTAACAAAAACTCCATATTTATTCTTTCAAAAAAAGTCTTCATTGGCTTTTCTCTGACAAAACTGCTCAACTTTGCTGTTTCCACAAATTGTCTCAATTTTATAATCCAATTCTTCACAGTGGGTACAAATGCCATTTCATTCTTCACTAATTGTAAAAGTGGTATACTGAAGATGGGTCTAACAAGCATTTTGTGGTGGAGACTGTATCTCAGGAATGATTTGTGATGGAGAAGAAGGGATCAGATTTTACTTATTTATGTGCTCAATCAAGGGCCTATATTTATTGTATTTTTCGGAGTATAAGACACACTTTTTCCCCCCTAAAAGAGAATGAAAATTTGGGTACAACTTATACACCGAATGTAGCCCCACCCACCCACTGGCCCCCACCCTTTGGCCTCTGCCTCCCAGCAATTTGTCTCCTTGCAGCAAACAGCAAACAGCCCATTTCAGTTTCAGCTTCAGCACAGCCTGATTAGCACTAGCAGCTGATTGTCGGTTGGATCATCCTCCTGATCATCAGCTGTTTCAGGCTGCAGGGATTGCCATTGCCTATTGCTGCCTCTGCGCTTCAGCCTCCACTGTTTGCTGTTTGCTGCAAGGAAGCAAATTACTGGGAGGCAGAGGCAGTTTTTTTCCCCTTGTGTTAATCAGGCTGTTCTGAAACTGAAACTGAAACTGAAACGAGCTGTTTGCTGTTTGCTGCAAGGAGGCAAATTGCTGGGAGGTAGATTTTTTTTTCTTGTTTTCCTTCCCAAAAAAGGTAGGTGCATCTTATACTCCAAAAAATACAGTTCTTACTAACTTACTCAGTTTGTACGGCTGCTCATCTCAACAAATTTCTTAAAACATAATGAAATATAAAATATAAACAGTTACAATAATATATGGCAGCAAGAATATATCATACATCACCATAATTATAATATAATCAAGAAAGTGGTCCCTGCGCACACTCAGAGCCCCAGGCCTGGGAACAGAGACAGATCTCTAAAGACTTATGAAAAATCAAAAAGGTTGGGGTCATTCTGATCAGTGATGGGTTTCAAATTTTTTTACTACCGGTTCTGTGGGTGTGGCTTGGTGGGTGTGGCTTGGTGGACATGGCAGGGGAAGGATACTGTAAAATCTCCATTCCCTCCTGATCAGCTGGGACTTGGGAGGCAGAGAATAGATGGGGCAGGGCCAGTCAGAGGTGGTATTTACCAGTTCTCTGAACTACTCAAAATTTCCGCTACTGGTTCTCCAGAACTGGTCAGAAACTGCTGAAACTCACCTCTGATTCTGATCTACAGTGGCAGAACGTTCCCTAAAGTGGACACTTTAGGGAACATTCCCTAAAGGGGAAAAGGCCCAATCAACTGGCATTCATTAGCCAATGGGACCTAAAGCATACAATCCCTACTTTTTCCATAAGCATTTAGAGATCATTGAATCAATATGCCTACTGTCAGTGTTGGTCTGCAGTTGCCATTCTGGGGTGCTGATATTTTAGCAGAAAGGTATATCTAGTCTACCTCCCTTTGCATATATAGACCATCTTCCCTTAGCTTTTGGGGAAGACGAGATGGAGAGAGGGGGAGAGAAAGAGAGAATGCCTTTCTGATAGAACTGATATATATCCATAGGAGAAATCCCTTATGATATCTTCTTTGGAAATTTGACAGATGTTTGAGAAGCCAGGGTGATTTCAGGCCAATGTAGATATGAAAGATATGAGAAGACAACAACTGTAGGGTTTGCTTGATTGGTTATGATCCATCAAACCATTTTGACTTCTAGCAACCACATAGACATATTTTCTTCATGATGATTCATCTCTAATCTTGATTTACAGGTCTTCAAATGCTTGTTGTGGCCCACCAGCGGCTAGCACAGCTGGCAGCAGAGTCAGACAGTGAGGAGGTTGGGGAAGAACGTGGGCCAGTCCTGGGGGCTGGGGAAAGCTCAGACGAAGGCTCTGCATCGGAGGCAGAGAGGGAGCTAGACAGCAGCAAGGCAGAGGAAAAACTGGAGCCTGTTCCCAGTGTGAGCATGCGGAGAGCTGCCAAAAGACAAGAACAACTCAGAAAGTAGGGTCGACTTGGGAGTAAAGCCACACCTTGGAGGTGATTGGCCCCTCCTATAGGAAACAAAAGAGGAGCAAACAGAGAGTGGGCTTTTGCAGGAAACAATTCGTTCATTTCGTGACTCTGAGAAACTCTGTGCCAAGTTTTGCCTTGTACTGCATTTGGAAACAAGTTACGTGGCAGCTTGCCAAGTGAGATAAGTTGTATGATAAATATTCCTCTGAAAGACTGTGAATGAAAGTAATTCACAGTCATGTAAATAAAAGAGGTGTTGCTGGGACTAAGATTCTGCTTCCTGTTTTTTAAGGGAGCCACAATGGTATACTCATTAGCAGTAGAAATGAGTCCATTCTCCTTGTTGGTGATTCTTCTCTTCTCTTTTCTTCCACCTTTAGTAGCATTAGAGGCAGTGGTGAAATCTAAAATTTGTTACTACCGGTTCTGTGGACGTGGCTTGGTGGTGGTGGGGTAATATGACTGGGTGGGTGTGGCCAATTTTTTTTTACTTTTAAAACCATTTTTTACATGTAAAACCATGTAAAAAAATGCTTTCAAAAGGCTCTGACGATCCCAGCTGAGTTGCCTGATTGTCAGAGGGTTTTTAAAAACCCTCTGCCGATCAGGCAACTCAGCTGGGATCGTCAGAGCTTGGATCGTCAGAGCTTGGATCATCAGAGCCATTTAAAAGAAAAAAACTTTTTTTCTTTTAAATGGCTCTGACGAGCCAAGCTGAGTTGCCTGATTGGCAGGCAACTCAGCTGGGATTGTCAGAGCTTGGATCGTCAGAGCTTGGCTCATCAGAGCCATTTAAAAGAAAAAAAGCCTCTGATGATCACGCGGCTCAGCTGGGCATGGGGGCCGGGGGCAGGGATTTTTGCTACTGGTTCTCCAAGCTGCCCGCTGCCATCGCTACCTACTCACCCGAGCCGGTCCGAACTGGGAGCATTTCACCCCTGATTAGAGGCCTATCCAAAGAGTTAGGGCTTCACCTAATGCAGGTGTGTCAAACTCGTGGCCCACGGGCTGGATGCATCACATGCTGGCCACGCCCCCACCTGGTTTAGCGAAGGGGAAAAAAGTCCTGATACATCACGGGATGCCACCGTGACAACACGAGTTTTGACACCACTGACCTAATGGGACTGAAGTAGAGAAATTTGAGTTTGGTCAGTTGTGCCTTGAATGAGAATTCTGGGGTTTGCATCTAAGCAAGTGTCCTGCTTTAACAGGGAGTTAGATTAAAAGACCACCAAGGTCCCTTCCACCTCTGTGTGCTGTATTCTGCATGTAAAAAACTATATTTCTTCAAATTGAATAAGAAATATTCAATATAGAAATATATATATATATATGTACAGAAGGGTGGGGGGTGGTTTTTTTTTTTTTTGGCATAGTCTAGTTCTATGCACAAAATTTTTGAAAGCTGCATTTGTACGTCGCCCAATTAGCAATATAATTTCCAATAGATTAGGCAGCGGAATGATGACAGCTCTACCAGCCATACCATGGCAACGTTCAGCAAGACAAACCAAAAAAGGCACAATTCAAGACATATGGGAACAGTGGTTGATAGAGGCCAAATAAATAGGGATTATCTCTAGAAAAGGTATAATGGGGAGAATAATTTATTAAAAGGCAATTAATCAGCTAAATAAAATCAGTGTGCTATTACACATATATCAGGAATTCAGCTTTCAGCACATGAAAATATCTAAGTGACATCAACAGGTTAAAAAAAACATCTGAACCAGCAGAAATTTAAGATCTGGCAGTAGGAAGAAAATGAATATTTTTTTTTAAAAAAACCCTCAACTACAGTACTTTTACAGTGATTGGTATTTAATTGGTAGACTCTGTCAGTCAGAAGTGGGGATAATTATGATATCTTGAAGTAGGTTTCATCCATTGCAAGGCAGTCAAGAGAATGCATGCTGGTAAAAACCAAGAAAACAATGGTAATTTGCAACAGAATTAAATGAGGCACTCTGGGATTCTGTTTCAGGAGAAAAGAAAATAGAAAATGAAAAAGAAGTAAAAGAAGAAATACAAATGAGCCTCAGTTTTAACCCATTGATGTTTGTTTAATTGTAGAATTGAATATTAAATGGTTTTCAAGATGAAATTGGGCTACTGAGCCTTTAAGAGAACTGCAGAAAGAGCTTGCCTTACAACTCTTTTTTCCTTTTCCTTTTCCTTTTCCTTTTTCTTTTTTTAGGTCACCTTCGGTCTGAGCGTAGTACACAAAATTATCTGCTACAATGTCCTACCTGTCAATGATTACTTCAGCTTCAACCACAACAACACACGAGCACACAATAGATACAAACTTAAGGTAAACCGCTCCAAACTTGATTGCAGAAAATACGAATTCAGCAACAGATTGGTCAATGCCTGGAATGCACTATCTGGCTCTGGTTTATTATTTTATTTTATTTTATTTTATTTTATTTTATTTTATTTTATTTTATTTTATTTTATTTTATTTCATTTCATTTCATTTCATTTCATTTCATTTCATTTCATTATTTCATTTCATTATTTTATTTTATTTTATTTTATTTTATTATTTTATTTTATTTAGTCAAGCATGTATAAGATAACAGATATAAGTATAAATATGATTATGAATACATGAAATGGATACGAATAAATGGGGACATAAGGACAGGGATGGTAGGCATGTTGGTACGCTTATGCACACCCATTACAGACCTCTTAGGAATGGGGTGAGGCCAACAGTAGACAGTCTAAGGTTAAAGTTTTGGGGATTTGAGGGTGTAACAACAGAGTCAAGTAGTGCATTCCATGCACTGACCACTTTGATGCTGAAGTCGTATTTTCTGCAATCGAGTTTGGAGAGGTTTACCTTAAGTTTGTATCTATTGTTTGCCCATGTATTGTTATGGTTGAAGCTGAAGTAGTCATTGACAGGTAGGACATTATAGCAGATAATTTTATGTACTACGCTTAGGTCAGACCAAAGGCAGCATAGTTCTAAGTTGTCTAAGCTTCATCCCCAAACTGCCATAACTTTAATCTTAGACTGTCTACTATTGACCTCATCCCATTCCTAAGAGGTCTGTAAGGGGGCATGCATAAGCACACCAACATGCCTACCGTCCCTGTCCTACTGTCCCCATTTATTCGTATCCATTTACTGTATTCATAATCATGTTTATACTTATATCTGTTATCTTATACATGCTTGACAAATAAACAAATAAAATCAATCAATCAATAAAATAAATAAAAATTCAAAGATACGTTCATTCAGCTGCAATGGATCCATTAAGCAGTTTGCTCCATTGTCCCAAAGGTGCTTTTTCAAGAGGCAACTGGACTTTCTGGGTTTTCTTTGAAGATGTTTCGCTTCTCATCCAAGAAGCTTCTTCAGCTCTATCAGAGCTTCTTGGATGAGAAGCGAAACATCTTCAAAGAAAAACCAAGAAGTCCAGTTGCCTCTTTTAAAAGTGCCTTTGGGTCAACCATGATCTGGATGACTGAGAATCTCCATAGACAGTTTGTTCCATTGTATTTATAAATGATTTGTGGTGCATGTTTGCATACATGTATCACCTGCCTTTGGGCCCTTGTGTGAAAGAGGGATGGTTTCCCCAGGCCTTACATATGGAGGAGAAAGTACGGTTCAGATTGTTTAAAGGTTTCGTTTCATTCTAAAACAAATAAATTAAAAATTAATCCCAAGAGTTATTTCAGGTTGTCCACACCACTTAGTGAGCTATTGATTTAAGCTGAACAAAAAGCAACAGAGAAACAATTACACTGATATAGGAAGCCGTAAAAAGGACATAGGTGAAAGAAACAGAAAGCTCATTTTGCATTCTTGAACCTGTTTTAAGGATCCAACATTAACGATATTCTTAATTAAAGGAACAGAATGTGGAAAGTGCATTAAGGTAACAAATGATGAAAACATAACATCTTTGAGTCAGGCTCAAATCCAGGTGATTTTGTAGGCAAGGCGATGTAGGTAAATGGGGACAACAATGCAGAATTGGTTTGCCATTGTTTTCCACTGGGATGTTTTTTCAACTTCCCAGGCAAGCCTGAAGCCCTGGATGGTCTCCTAGCAATCTTTTCTCCAAAGATAGATCTCAACCAGATCTATCTTTGCTTAACTTTAATTAGCATACTAATTAAAGTTATATAAAGATAAGTCAGGATAAATAAGAAAGCGAAGAAAAGAAAACAAGTGTATTAAGTTTTTTTTTCCTAAAGATTATGCAGAATGAGTAGAAACGGTGGCACTGATAGGATTATACCACCAGGTGGAGGTCCAGGATAACACATCCCAAAGGGACCCCTAAATATTCATATGTATATCTCACACCCCACATGATATTAGTCTACAGAAGAAAGGATAATGCTTTGTCACATCTTAAAAAAGACATTTGTGAAGACTAAAGTTGCCAAATGCAACTTCTGCTCTGCTCTACAAGATACTCAAAAACTGCTCTTTATCAAAAACTCAGAGCTACTTTTCTGTAACTCTAGTATACTTTTGTGGTTGGGGAGGATGGACAACAGAGGAAAGTGGCTTGATAGTGGATGAAGAGAAAAGTAGCTGAGGAAGACGGTAAAAGGTGCTCATATGACTTAGTAGAGCGAACACTGGAATGGCTTGGCCAGGTCAAGCACTGGAATAAAGAATGGCAAGTCAAGAAGAGAAACTTAAAAACTGAAGACCAACTTGGTTAGATCCCATTAAACCTAACATCACTGTGTAAAAGACTAAAAGGTAACAACTGAAATATGATATGACTACCTTATATGGGCTTTAAACATTCATTCACTCAATCAATCATTCAATCATTCAATCAATCAATCAATCATTCATTCAAAACATTTATATAGTCAACCATCTTTCAACCAACTCTGGGCAGTTCCCAATCAAACCTCTGGATAGGCCCAAGTTATTTAATAGTCAAGACTTAGTATTTTCTATATTTGTTTCTAACCATTCAGAATTGTTCATAATTTTGCAGTCAAGATACAGCCTAATACTTCCTTATGTGAAAAGCTTTTACACACAGTATATTAATATACCACAGATAAAGCTTTAATGTAGTTGACTTTCTCCTTTTCATTCTTACTAGTTTACTGCATTCAGGAAGGCTTTTATATGAGGAAGCTTTTAAAGAATATCCTCTCTTACTTACAATCTCAATTATGGTGGTTTAACATTCAACTGCGTCCTATTGATTTTAAGTTACTTAAGACTTATGACATCTAAATTAATACATGTATTTAGACTTGACGCTACAAGCACCATAGCAATAGCTGGAATAATCAACATTCCAACAACTTGTTCTTTTATCCAGAACTAATTGACCAGTTACTAGTGAGATGAACATGGGTGGGCTAAATTTAATTACATTTCCAGGATCTTACTGTTCTAGTGAAATGCAATTCTCTTTCCTACATTTATTTATATATAAAAATATAAAATTAAAGAAGTCCCTGCAGGTTTTACTCTGCTAATGAAGGCAAATATATGTGTCCCAGGATAATGATGCAGGATCCAATCTGGGTTAGTTATTGGGACCAGAGATTTTGTCTTCCGAGTTTTTGGACTCATGCAGCCCTGAAGATGGGCTCCAGCATGATCCGAAAGCTTTACTCTGCTAGTTGCTGCCAACTATAAGGGACACTATTCATCTCTGTTTCAAGGCCATTGAGCCAGCACTGAAGACATTTCCACAGTCATGTGGCCAGTATGACGCCATGGAACGCTGTTACCTTCCCATTGAAGTGGTACTATTTATCTACTTCAGGGGTACTTAAATCTGGCCCACGGGGCTGGCCTGGAAATAGCAAAGGACTGGCTTGCAATGCCTCTGGCAACCAAAATGGGGTGCTGGGGGGGGCTGACAGGGCCCCATACCCAATTTTGGCCAGCAAAGTGCTGCAGGAGGCCATCCAGGCTGAAAACTGGGCACAGGGGGTTGTGCACAACCCCCCTGTGCTCCATTTTGGCCAGCAGGGTGCTGCAGGAGGCATCCTGCCTTCCCCCTTCCCCCCTGGCCAGCCCGCAGAGGAGAACTACAATACTGATCCGGCCCTCGAAGAAATCCAGTTTGACACCCCTGATCTACTTGCATTAACAAGCTCAATGTCTTAACCATTGAGCCACCACGCTGTCCTCCTACATGTATGCACACTCATAAAAAAAGGGAGAGTAAGATGAAAAGGCAATTGTGGTAAGGAAAATTATGCCCTAATGATGTAAACCTGTGGCATAGAACATACACAATATGTGCATTCCCTGGATTGCTACTGAAATGGTTGCAACTACTTTTATTAATCACTTGGAGCCAATTGTGATAGTTCAATGGACCAATAAGCTTTCATTACAAGCATCCCTTTAAAAAAAACAAAAACAAATTCAAATTTCTAAGAGTATACTTGGACTTCCTAATATACAGGGAATCCTCAACTTACAATCATTCATTTAATGACTATTTCAAGTTATGATGACACTGAAAAAAGTGACTTATAATCACTTTTCACATTTACAACCTTTGTAGTATTAAAGTAGTAAACTGTGTTACTAAGAACACCTGCAGAGCCGCGATGGTGCAGTGGTTAGAATGTAGTACTGCAGAACTGCAGGCTACTTCTGCTGCCCGCTGGCTGCCTGCAATTTGGCAGATCGAATCTCATCAGGCTCAGGGTTGACTCAGCCTTCCATTCTTCCAAGGATGAGGACCCAGCTTGTTGGGGACAATATGCTGACTCTGTAAACTTCTTAGAGAGGGCTGTAAAGCACTGTGAAGCAGTATATAAGTCTAAGTCAGTAGTGGATTTCAATTTCCTTCGTTACTGGTTTGCTATTGGGAGCACATACGCACACAGTGCTTCTGCACAAGCACAGAGATGTCTGAGTGGGTGGGTGGAGCCTCCTGCCACCGCCGCTACCAGTTCGCCTGATCCAGGGCAAACTGGTAGCAACCCACTAAGTGCCATTGCTATTCACTTAACAACTGTGGCAAGAAAGGCCGCAAAATGGGGCAAAATTCACTTAACAACTGTCTTGCTTAGCAATGGAAATTTTGGGCTCTACTGTGGTTGTAAATGAAGGACTACTTGTATTCATAGCATTTCCACCTCAAAGGAAAAAGACTGCATTATTCAAAACCTTGCTTAATCAGTTTTCTAGGATTACTGGATGTTAGTGTTTATTTATTATCTATTTATCTTAAGTTCAGCCTACTCCCTCAGAGATTTATTTCCATTTCAAAGACTTTTGCTAATACTCTTATCCCCGGTGCTAAATCAAACACTCAGATTTTTCAAGAAGTCAAGAAAATGGAGAATGGTGAAAGATATCCTGCAAATTAAGGACTTCTTTCAGTAACTTTAATATCAAAGAATATATTGAAACTGAGATCCTGAAATTTACCACAATCAGGTCTATTCTTTATGTCTCTCTCTCCATTAGAATCAATTAATATCTGATTTAAATCCAAGAATTATGGTTGATATTGCTTAATTAATATGTATAGTTCAAAATTCAAAGGGCAATAATATTTTTTTAGGGAATGACAGCAAGGTTGAGAAAAAGATGACATTCTAGTTTGCAAATTGTCCAGAAAATAACCTGTAGAAAAATTGTACTAAACTAGGATAGAAACTAAGACTTGAGAGGATTTACAAGAGTCCAAAGCACAAATAAAACAATTGCAAAACATGATCCCTTTGAATCACACCACAACTACCACAACCAACATATTGAAAAACAGGGCCCGTATACTATAGAACAATCTTCAGAAGCCAGAAAAAGACAACTTCCAAAACATAGCTGATTCCATAATCAGGAACCAAATGCTTTTCGTGAGAGAAATGTCTTTAATGCCCTAAATATCTAAAGTCACTAAAAAGAGAACATCTGAACTTTATAAAAGCTGTTTGATCATGTCTGTGTGTGTCTATTTGAGAGAGAGAGAGAGAGAGAGAGAGAGAGAGAGAGAGAGAGAGAGAGAGAGAGCACAAAAATCTTGGGATGATATGTGTTATGGCAGGTCATTGACAATCAGTAGTTCCATGTTGGCTGTTTTCTATTTATTAATTACATTTATAATTCACCCTTCCTCTTAGAAGTATCTCATGATAACAAACTTTATTCTCCTTTTGCATCCTTGAAGAATTCCTTGAAATAGATTAAGTTGAGAGACAGTGATCAATCCTAGGTTACTTCTGAGTTATCTTGAATAGATAGGATTAAACTTCATGGCTATGAGGAAAAGTAAGAATATCTTCATATTTGTATTGCCAGATTCAATTCAATTTGTGAGCCACAGCTTTGGACCAGAGTCCTTCAGGACTATCACTCTCCATGTTTATTCAGAATGCTAACTTCTTCAGAAGCCCTATTCCAGATGCTCCGAAGATAAACATTCAAGTAGTCTCGATGACTCTCTAAAAGAATGCAAATAACCAGCTGTCTGTAAGGAATATAAATCCTTCCATTCCTCAGTGTCCAGTCAGAGCTGAAGAAGTTTCTTGTTTATGAGAAGCGAAACATCTTCAAAGAAAAAACAAGAAAGTCCAGTTGTCACCTGAAAAAACACTTTTGGGACAACCATGACCTGGATGACTGAGAATCTCTATAGGCTCCAATTGAATAAAGTCCCTCTGACAGTGACAGCAGCAGGGTCTTTTCAGTGGTGGCACCCTGGCTGTGGGCAGTGCTTTACTGGTTGGTGTTATTTTAACTCCAGACAATGAACTTTTTGCTTGTCTCAATCTTTGTTTCTCTTTACTTTGCTTTTTTTTTTTTAGTCTCTGTGATAATCAGTTTTTATGTTGTACTCATAAACCAGCTATGTTCATAACAAGCTACAATGATGCAAAACTGACACATTGTTTATGTCATGCTGTAAATCTCACCATTATATATTTGGATTCTAATAACTGACACGAACATGTAAGTTGCAAATTGCATCAGGGTGTCATGGCCTGTTTCACCATTTAATTAATTTAATTTAATTTAATTAATTAAATTTATATGCCGCCCCTCTCCGGAAACTCAGGGCGGCTCTCTTGTCCCCACATGGACATCCAGCTGTTCCACATACAGTATGTACCTGCTAAAATTTTATATTTAATTTTATTTAAATAAAAGATTTGTATGGCTGCCCATTTGAAAGCACAACTCTGGGTATGCCATTATTTTGTGTCATTAGCTGGGCTGAGAACTTTCTTTTAGAAAATTTCCTATATATCTTTTAAAAAGGAAATGATATTTGACTGCAGTGAAAGATTCTTGGAAGCCAGGTGGAACTTTTGGAAGCCTGAGGTCATATGCTAGAAATACATATTGTATTACCTCCCCATCCCAGTTGGCTGTTCCATGAATAGTAGCAATAATGTAAAGAACTGATTAGTTCTGCCTGTAGGATTTCAGAATTTTGACTTCAATAATGAAAGAACCACATTGCAACAGATAAAACTTCCAGCTGAGGCCATTTCAGTCCACCTGTAATAATTAGATAGTCACCTTCTCATGGATGCCAAACCATAAATTTCTTGTGTCACAATAATAACAGGAAATAAAGATAAGCAATTAGATGATTTGCCTAGATCCTTCGAAAGGGAGATGAACTTTAGTGACAGGTAAATGACAGCAGTGAAATATCTAATTTCATGCAAATACATATTCAGTTCAATTTTGTGGAGGGATAAAGCAACAATGGGAAAGCACATACAAGCTGGTAGATGAGGTTTGTGATCAGAGCCTTTCAAGGTGAGAGCACAAGATGAAGGTAAGCATTGTGTCCAGATGATGACAAATGACTAGAGGACAATGGACAGAGATGTTTAAAGGCAGCCAACCAGTTGTTCATCTTCATGAAGGAAAAAATGCCAGGAACTCAGCAAGGCCCGAGGGGATAAAAACTCGAACTAAATTAATTAACCTCTCCTGCACAGATCCATAGTTTTTCCCCCTCCAGCAGCTCAAAGATGTAAGCTCAGAAATTAGTTACCCATAAGCCTCTCCATTATTAAATATATTGCACAGTGTTTTTTTTTCTTGAAAAAAAATAATGAAATGTAGCTAAATTTAATGCTTTTTGTGAAGCATTAAAAATTGGCTCTTACCCTGGGCTCTCACCCTCACCTAAAAGCTAGGTGAGATGATTTATAGAGTATCGTTGATGAGGTTATGGTCCTTGCTTAGGCCATGATGTGTCTGGTTGGTGCTGATGTTTTTAACGGTTGTTTCTACCCTAGTTATTAATATGATAGGGAATATTCATTCATTCATTCAAATTAAATATATATATGAATGAATATATGCATATATGCCCATGCATTTTTTATATGTAAAATACACTCATCTATCTTCCTGACTGTTTAATTATCAGGAAATGTCATTGGATAACAAGTCAAATATACCTTGCTTGCTCTACCTTTTTTTTGATGATGGTGAGAAAGGAGGTCATGGGAAGGAAAGCCAGGGAAGGACCGCTTCAGGTGACCCTTTCCTCCTTGCAACTTTACCACAACTTTACTTCCAAGCAGCCTGTAGCCTAAGCTGAGGAACAGGTGAGGAATTAACAGTCTGAAATAACATAAAAAAACTAAGATCATGGCATCCGTCCCTTACAATTCCTGGCAAATACAGTAGAAGGGGAAGAAATGGAGGTAGTGACAGATTTTATTTTCCTGGGCTCCAAGATCACCACAGATGGGGACCGCAGCCAAGAAATTAAAAGATGCTTGGTCCTGGGGAGGAAAGCTATGACAAATCTAGATAGCTTACTAAAAAGCAGAGACATCACCCTGCCAACAAAAGTGTGTATAGTCAAGGCTATGATTTTCCCAGTTACAATGTATGGCTGTGAAAGTTGGACCATAAAAAATGCTGAGCGCCAAAGAATTGAGGCCTTTGAACTATGGTGCTGGAGAAGACTTGGACTGCAAGGCAATCAAACCGGTCAGTCCTAGAGGAGATCAACCCTGACTGCTCTTTAGAAGGCCAGGTCCTGAAGATTAAACTCAAACTCAAACTCAAAACTACTTTGGCCACCTAATGAGAAGGAAGGACTCACTGGAGAAGAGCTTAATGCTGGGAAAGATTGAGGGCAAAAGAAGAAGGGGACGACAGAGAATGAGGTGGCTGGATGGAGTCACTGAAGCAGTAGGCGTGAGCTTAAATGTACTTCAGAGGACAGTAGAGGACAGGAAGGCCTGGAGGAATGTTGTCCATGGGGTCGCAATGGGTCGGACACAACTTTGCAACTAACAGCAATAAAACATTCCTCACCACTCTGAGTAGGGGTGTTGTTGGGGAAGAAAACTGAAAGAAATGTATAAAGGAGAGTGCAGGCTGAAGGGTTGGTTCCTAGTTTGTCTTCCCACAGCAGAAAAAAAATACTGCAAGTTGCTCTTTAGTGGACCCTCCTCTCTCTATCGTAGAAGAAAAGAAGGCCTCATATATTTTCTCTCCTATTTTTCTCTAGGAATGGCAAAATAAAAAAAAAGAAGGAGATAGAGTAGTGGATGGGGGGGGGAGAAGAGAAATGTGGCAGAGAATGGCTCTGCTGATGCCAATTCCCTGATTTCACTGAATGATTATCATCTGGGTTGAGAAAATTGAGAGCAGAAGATCTGCAAGTTGTTTACTTGAAAGTTGTAAACTACTATGTTTACTGTTATTGGCTCCAAAAAAGTGTTTGTTTCCCCTCTTTTTTTTTTTTTGCTGAGCTTCTTAGTGTGGACAGGACACCTATTTTGTTTTAACACAGGATAATAGCATTTTTGTGTTGCTGCATGGAAGTTCCTTCAATTTCAAGGATAGAAAAACTACACGTAGGCTAATTTCTGATTTTTCTGGGGACAGATTTTCCTTATGGCTTCTAACATGCCTGCCATAATGCAACTTACCTGGGACCTTCGTCTATGAACAAGTTTCTAAATGTGAGATGAAGTGTCTAGAGACCTGAGATTTATTGCCATGCCTAGTGTGGAATCTGACAGAGGGATGGTTACTGCCCTTGATATTATCAGAAATCACCAAAAATAATCTCCCCTTCTAGATGAATCTTACTCCCTACCTAGGTTTGGAAGATTGGGGAGAAAAATATATATTGGTAAACTAGGGCTACAGAAGAAGTCAATTGCCACAATTCATAGCAATGGAGTATCAAAACTGTTTTTGTCAGTACCAACCTGTCAACCTAATGCATAGGTTTGTTAAGAAGCCAAAATGGGGGAGGAAATAGAAAGAAAAAACCAAAGCAGACTGATCTGAGAATATGGACATAAAAACTATAAATGCAACCACTAAAATAATTTAGTGAAGGCCTTTGAAGACTGTCAAAACATCAACAAGTTAGAAAATACAGGATTTGCTTTTCAGATGATTTTCACCTTCATGCATGTTAAACATGTAAAGCAATCCAGAGTTTATTAGGAGGATATGTTATTTAAAGTTGGACCATAAGAAAGGCTTAGCGCCGAAGAATTGAGGCCTTTGAACTATGGTGCTGGAAAAGACTCCTGAGAGTCCCTTGGACTGCAAGGCGATCAAGCTGGTCAGTCCTAGAGGAGATCAACCCTGATTGCTCTTTAGAAGGCCAGATCCTGAAGATGAAACTCAAATACTTTGGCCACCTAATGAGAAGGAAGGACTCACTGGAGAAGAGGGCAAAAGAAGAAAGGGACTGGGTCCCCTTCCCAGGGTCACTAGGAACAATTGAGGACAAAAGAATGGAACGGCAGAGAATGAGGTGACTGGATGGAGTCACTGAAGCAGTAGGCGTGAGCTTAAATGGTCTCCGGGGTGGGGTGGGGTGGTAGAGGACAGGAAGGCCTGGAGGAACATTGTCCATGGGGTCGCAATGGGTCGGACAGGACTTTGCAACTAACAACAACAAATGTTATTTACATCTTGGAAGCTGCCAACTGTTATTTTATTGAAAACAAAAAGAGGGAATATTAAGTCTGCTATCATCTAGTGGAGTTCTTTTTGCTTTCTGTGTATTTTCTTCTTACAGTAGTTCAAGGTCACAGGAGTTACAAAGACAAATAGGAGACAGCATAAGCAGAGACAAGAAGAAGGAGGAGGTTGCCAAGAGAACCAAGGGAGCTTTTTATACAATGCGTCATAAACCTACAAAATGACATGTTATTTATTATTTTCCTATTAGTGATACTACTTAAAGTGAAAGGACAGAGTCCAGCCCTTCCAGAAGCTGGGTTAGCTAAAAAAAGATTGCATACAGTTCCTCTGTGTCTTGTTCTAACGACAATAAGGAAAGTTGCAACATATGTTAGTTGAAAGTCTGACCCTGAATTACAAGGTTATTATGCTTTCTTGGGGCTTAGAGGAAATTTTTCCCACTGGAATCCAGTGAACTAAAGAGAATGAGAGAGTAACCTCTGGCTGTTCCACAATTAATCTTTGATGCATCAATTAATCTGGCTGCGTGTGTTAGCAGAAATCATTTTTTTGCTTACTTTCCATTCTCTCTCCCTAGTCTATTATTTTGCTGCTGTTCGTTTTGGACTATGATGTTCACCAGACCATCTACAGGAATCAGTTCAGCTGGTCAATGGGAATTTTCCTTTTCAACAAATCATTGGGTTTAATTATGCTGATTTTACATAAAATATCCCCACCCTGTACCCATGCATGCAGGGTGTGAAACATTAACACACTGCATCCGTTTCTAGAGCCAATGAAACAAGGCCAAGAATCAGAGCACTGGGAGAGCTGACAGTGTGTTTTGTCTCCGACAGACAAAATGGATGTTATGGAATTTAACAGTTCTTAATTTGGGCTGGATTGTGTACCAGATGTCCCATGTGCATCAAATTGCATTATTGGCTAATACTTCTGAGTGCTTGTGAGATGTTTCCTCCACAGTTATATGATTATCCCTCAACCCCAGCATTTGTGTAAAACATCTGCACATTTCTAGATGCACGGAAGAAGCAAAGATGTATGTGCATATGACATCTGGATGTGAATCTGATATTTTCTCATTGCAATGAAGATATGGTCAGTCTTAACCTGAATGCTTTTAAAAGTATAATGCCCCAAACTGAAAACTGTACTTAATGTGGGAACTGACCAGCATAGAATAGAATGAAACTGCTACTTCTGACAAGCTGTAAATGATACTATTTAAACAGCTTAATTTTTTTTTTGATAAAGTCCCCGATCTAGCTATATATACTTTGTTTCATGAGCTGCACTAACTTCTAAAGATGATTAGGGGACTGGAGACTAAAACATATAAAGAACGGTTGCTGGAATTGGGTATGTGTAGTGTAATGAAAAGAAGCACTATGATATAGCAGTGTTCCAATATCTCAAGGGTTGCCACAAAGAAGAGGGAGTCAAGCTATTCTCCAAAGCATCTGAAGGAGGACAAGAAACAATGGATGAAAACTAATCAAGGAGAGAAGCAACCTAGAACTAAGGAGAAATTTCCTGACAGTTCCTAATCAGTGGAACGTGTCTCCAGAAGTTGACCCAACATTGGGGTTTTTTTTGGAAAGCTCTTAACACTTGTCTATTCTCCAGGCCTGGGAGATTGAAAGGGTAGTTGAGCTCCTGAGATCTTGTTAATTTACCCTTGATTGGCTTATCATTGGTTCCACTAGAAGCCACTAGAATATAAATTGAGAGCAAACTCCACTCTCTACTAGCACTGATGATGTTACCTCGCTTGGGTAATGAAAATCTGCAAGAAAACAACCCAGCTCAGAGAGTACCAAGGACCCTTCACTTTTCATCTTGGCTTTGGAAATCAATTTCTTATATTTGACCTATAATTTGGTAATGATGGTGGTGGGAACACATGAGGATCAACTGAATTTGGAGATCCTGTTGTGAGCAACCATACAACATGACTGCCATGGTGAGAAACATTTGTTCAAAAACATACCTTCTCTGGTGGACCCAGCCAGTGGTGAAATCCAAATTTTTTTACTACCAGTTCTGTGGGCATGGCTTGGTGGGCGTGGTGTGGCTTGATGGGCATGGCAGGGGAAGGATACTGCAAAATCTCCATTCCCACCCCACTCTGTGGCCAGCCAGAGGTGGTATTTGCCGGTTCTCCAAACTACTCAAAATTTCTGCTACCGGTTCTCCAGAACCTGTCAGAACCTGCTGGACTTCACCCCTGGACTCAGCCAGTTATGAAACAACATCTATCATCAAATAACCTCAAAGAATGCTTCTCCGGCATACTTACTGCACCGTGCATTTTTTTCTTTAGAATGAAAGGTCAAGACAGCACATTCACAAACTTAACCTATTTATGTTTTAAAAATAGCCGTGTGACATATTTTTGAAAATAGAGATGATTTGAGAAGACAGCACTTGGTATTCCAGCAAGCCTTTTCCCCATTGATTTTTTTCAAAGTTGAAAATATTTTTGGAAACATTGAAGTCAACTAACACAAGAAGGCTGCCAGACATCAAGGAAGATGTCTATTGGTGTTTCTGTACACATGGACACCATCTCATGGCATCCCTTTCCGCTCTATTTATATTGCTGTGTGAATCTCTTGTCTACTGATACCCACATTTGTGCATTGATAGATATGATAGAAACTTTATGCACAGATGCTTGTTCCCTGCCTGTGAATGGTGAGAAATATGGAACGCACTGAATTCTGGAGCAGAAGGAAAGAACGCAGGGGATTATTCTCTAGTTCACTTGATTTTTACCTGATGATTTACAGAGTATGTAAATTAAGAGACAAGCACAGAAGGTACGTTTAATGACATCTTAATGCATCACAGGATTTATGACAAGGCACGAATAGCTTGTGCACTCAACCATTGGTAGCAGATGCTGCAGTAACTCTACTTAATACTTAGAAGCAAAGTAAAGCATATTGTTTTTCATACAAATGTTTATGAAACATTAATAAGAATAATATGCACCGTTCAGCATTGAACATACCATGTGAAACATTCCCCTATAAATATTTATAAGCAGGCATTTTTGGGTTCTTCTGATTTCCAGCAGCAGTTTCCTCCCCGTCCACCCATCCCTCGCTATCTTTCTTCCTCCTTCTCTTCCCTTGGTGAGCTTTGCTCTCCCAAAAATGAAGCTGGGAAGTAGGCAATTATAGCTATAGCCTACCCAAACATTATGGAGGGAAGTTATTTCTGACAGCCAAAACATTGCTATTCGCATGCCTAGTATTTGTGTCTAGTATTAGAGGATGACATACTGGAAACTTCTTATTCCCCCATTTTTTTTTAAAAAAAAACTTGGTTATATAAGGTTGCTTCTATGCTGATGGATAAAATTAATGGGCTTCATTAAATGCAAGAAATTACACGGACTCTTCTTTTTGCAGTCTTGTAGGTTTCCGTATAACAACACTATAGGAAATATGCAGTTTCCCTCATGGATAATTGAAAGGTTCGAATTAGTCGTTCGCCACTGCCAATTGTAGACCTTTGGGGAAAGACTGCATGTTTTCAGCACACACCACAGAAATCTATGCTCCAATTTTACTGTAAATTTGATCTACCACTCAGGAACACTTACAGTCTTATTTTACTTGCTAAATAGAGCAGCAAAGCTTTTCCAACATGTGACTTTCATTAAGGAAGTATCATTTCTATTCACACTTGTATAGTGTTTCTCTTAATGATTCTTACCCACCACGAACTAAACCTTTCACAGGAGACTGGATATAGGCAGTTCTTCCCTTGCCATTTAAAAATTAAGGCCTTCCCCCTCCTCTAATTGCTCTTTGTTAGTCAAGTTTTATCTTCAGCGGTTCTGAGCTAGGCAGAAACTGTCAAATGAATCAAGTTGGTGAGTTTATTTTAGATAAAGGATCCTTACTCCTTTGAGAAATCTGACCACTATTCCCAGAAGAAACAAAGGATTTAGTGAAGTGCAACCCAGTGGTAGATCTGACCTTAAATGCCTGAAATAACATAAAATGATAATTTTATCTCCTGGGAGACTTGGAGTTTTATAACACCCAGAGATGTAAAAACCACTCTCCATCTAGGCAGTTTAACTATCTGTGCTAGTTATGATATATACACACACGCACAGACACACACACAAAACCTGCAACTTTTTCTTTTTGCAACTTTTCTTAACTTACGCATTTTGTTGTTGATGTACCGTAAACCTCCTGAGCATCTGTAATTGTTTCTGATGCAGGCTTTTCACTGAAAATATCTGCAGTGCGGGCTCTTTTTAAATGTCACTAATTGTAATGCATGCATTTTTAATATGCTGTCGCCCCTTCTCTTTCTCCTCAAGTTTCTGAAATATGCATTATTTTTTGGATGTATCATTCTTCATGCCAATTATGGACTAGAAGAGAAAAATATCAGTAGAATCTGGTCAGCGATATCAGCTATGTATTACAATATATAGACTAATAGAGTTGGAAGGGACCTTGGAGGTCTTCTAACCCAATCCCTTGCTCAAGTGAGTCCATTTAAGATCACGCCTACTGCTTCAGTGACTCCATCCAGCCACCTCATTCTCTGTTGCCCCATTCTTCCTTTGCCCTCTATCTTTCCCAGTATTAGGCTCTTTTCCAGTGAGTCCTTCCTTCTAGACATACCAAATTCCTGTAATTGTTCTTTTTATGTTTTAGCCTCAAGTATTGGCAGAGTCCATTCTGAAAAAGTCACTGTGGCTATATAAATTAAATAAATCAAACAAACAAATAAATATATTTTGCAAAGCACTTCCATAGAATCTCTTCTTTCCACTATTACAGTTTATCATGATATTCCACCTCTCTCCTAAAACTGCCCAGCACTAATTTAGAAAGAAGTTCATTGCTTCATTGTGTGACACATGCTTTGGATATATGAATTCATATATTCATATATATTTCTGGTAGTTCCATGGCAAAGATTTTGAGCATCTCTGATAGGAATAAATTCTTCTTGAAGGCATCTCATAAACATATTCAAGGTCATGATTGACAAAGCAAAGGTAGGCGATTCCTTTGGTCTGATTTAATAAAAGCATTTTATTTAATCTTAAACCGCAATTTCGCAAGCACTGCTGTGCACTCAAAAATAGGACCTGTTGTACTGTATCTTATTTATTGTTTAGATTGGGGCAAGCTGATGGGAGAAGAATAAGAAGCCACAAGCAAAAATGCTGGAAAGTGAGTAACTAATTGCATGCTGACTTTTGGAGTATAGTATACCTATACCTATAGTATAGTCAAGGCTATGGTTTTCCTAGTTGCAATGTATGGCTGTGAAAGTTGGACCATAAGGATGGCTGAACGCCAAAGAATTGAGGCCTTTGAACTATGGTGCTGGAGAAGACTCCTGCGAGTCCCTTGGACTGCAAGGCGATCAAACCAGTCAGTCCTAGAGGAGATCAACCCTGACTGACTGCTCTTTAGAAGGCCAGATCCTGAAGATGAAACTCAAATACTTAGGCCACCTAATGAGAAGGAAAGACTCACTGGAGAAGAGGGCAAAAGAAGAAGGGGAGGGTAGAGAATGAGGTGGCTGGATGGAGTCACTGAAGCAGTAGGCGTGAGCCTAAATGAACTCTGAAGGATGGTAGAGGACAGGAAGGCCTGGAGGAACGTTGTCCATGGGGTCGCGATGGGTCGAACATGACTTAGTGACTAACAACAAGCACAACAAATACCTGTCTTCATCCAAGATGCCAAAGAATTGAGATTGATTTTTGTGGGGACATTAATCCATTTTGAGGAGGTAATGTGATATACAGGCAACTGCTAAAACTTCAAAATCTAGTTAAAACTTCCAATAGAAAATGCCAAAATGGAAATCTTGGGTGATTTCTTGGAAATCTCATGAATTTTGCTTACTGGGAGTCTTTGAATGCTTGTCACAATTTGACCGTGCCATTTTTTAAAAAAAATTATTTAATGTTGGTTGGAAGATGGGTGGCTAGATAAATGTCTTAAACAAGTAAAACAAGTGAATTACATCATCTTATAAAAGAGGCGTCTGCTTTCTTCCTCATTTTTGAAGTGCCAGGTTTCTTTCAAATTTCTATTTATGGTATCAATCCTGAGCATTTCTAATATTTTGTTTTTATTAGAAATGTGGAGAACATTACCACTGACATTGTTGTTTTCAAGGGACATATTTTTCTATCGTTCAAATGTGTCTGTGGCTGAGTCCTTCTCTGAAAAGTATGGCCAGGACGTATTCTCCTATGACATTTTCAATTGGAAAATGAAAACTTGGGAGCTTGTAAGCTTCCCAAGAAAGGATTCTACAGTGGGAGACACAACATTCACACCAGGGCTGAAATTCAAAATTTTTCCCTACAGGTTCTGTGGGCATGGCTTGTTGGGCATGGCAGGGGAAGGATACTGCAAAATTATCATTCCCACCCCACTCCAGGGAAAGGATACTGCAAAATCTCCATTCCCACCCCACTCCAGGGGAAGGATACTGCAAAATCTCCATTCCCTCCCCACTCCTGGGGGAAGGATATTGCAAAATCTCCTTTCCCTCCCCACTCTGGGGCCAGCCAGAGGTGGTATTTGCCGGTTCTCCAAACTACTCAAAATTTCCGCTATGGTTCTCCAGAACCTGTCAGAATTTCACCCCTGATTCACACTCACAAACACACCTTAAACAGGGGTGGGTTCTACTTACCTTTACTACCGGTTTGCAGCGGGGCCATGCGCAGAAGCGTTTTGATGATGTCGGGGTCGGTGGGCGGGGCCTCCCGCCAGTTTTACTACCGGTTCTATAGAACCGGTGCGAACCAGGGGCAACCCACCACTGACCTTAAAGGTCTCTAGAAAATGCATATTCTACCAACAACAGTTTTGATTCACATTTTCTTCTGTTTTGGAAGAAAATCTGGAAGTAATTTTTCTTTCATCAAATCACATGACAACGGATAGAAAAAATGCTGGAGAAATGTTCTCATGACATTTCTCAGAATCTCTCCATTGGGCTACTGTTTTATTGCTGTGCATTATTACTACTACTACCACTACTATTACTCCATTAGTAGTTCCTCTGAGAGCATTTTCGTGTAAGAGGAAAGTATAATTAAAAATACCTCCAAAGAAGAATAAAGGGAATTGGGGGCTAATAAATTTTTAGTCTAAAGAAAAAATGCTGGTTTCTTCTATTGCCTAGATATAATGCCATGTTAATTCAATTCATATTTGCAACTTGGTTTTAGGCTGGCTAAGCTGCTTCCAAATATTCTTCCTTATTTGGGCCAAAATATGGATGTATTTGAAACATATTTCTATTCAATCTCAGTCAAAATTATTCTCAAAGGCTTACAATTTAAAACATTTTAAACTATAGAGGAATAGTGACAAAAACAACAATCAGCCAAAACAATGCAACAATAAAAGAATAAAAATAAAGGATAGTTTCATACCTGAACTCAAGGAAAATTTCTGCATCAATACTGTTTTCAAAAATTTCTGAACAATCAGCATGGAGGGGAAATTGGTGCATCTTCTGCATTCAGCTATGCAGATCTCTAAATTTGTGGATTTGCTTCTACTAGTTATTTTAATAGGTTGAGCCAGTAATGGTTGAAATAAGGGGTCCTGTAGGTTCCAAACCATAATGAGCTATAGAGATAAAAAACATCCCTGTTTGGAAACCGATCGACAAGCAGTACATGAGTCACAAAAATGTATTATATGCAGCTCAACACTGGAAATGTGGGCTGCCGCATATGGAACCCGTTGTTTCTGAGATGTCTTTCAGGGCAGCTTCAAATGGAGCACATTACAATGATGATATTAAAAGTTATTGAGTAGTGCAATGAACTAGGAGGACCTCCCACTGAGGTCACGACATCCAAGAGAGCAGCCAATGATGGCTACATCTCACACTCACATTGAGCCAATTGAAAAGGGTCAAAATGATCTACTTACTCTAGGAAACTGCAAAGTTGATCTGCCACTGCCAGTTTAGGGAAAAGGAAGTGTGGAGATTATCTGATAGTGTGAAGAGTAAGGAAGTTGATCTAGAAGATCTAGATAAGATGTTCTAGAATAGGGGTGTCAAACTTGATTTCAATTAGGGCTGCATCAGGGTTTGACCTTGGGAGGATAGGTGGGTGTGGCCAGGGTGGGCATGGCCAGCTCGTTGTCACTTGTGTTGGGGGGCACTTGTGGTGGCCTGAGTGCTTTGCCAGCAAAAACGGAGCTCGGGAGGGCTGTGGCGGCCCTCCCGAGCTCCGTTTTCAGTGGCAGAGGTACCGCAGGCCAGTCCTTCACCATTTCGAGGGTGGCCCTGTGGGCCAGATCTAAGCACGCCACAGGCTGAATTCTGTTTAGATTCTGTTTAGATATGGTGCATATATACTGTATGTGTAGGTGAGAGCAACTCTATCCTGGCTGCAACTTTTTCATAAGGGAGTAACATGGTTCTTTTTAAGCAATAAACAAAGCAGTAACATGGTTCTTTTTAAGCAATAAACAATGCTTTTGTTGGATGCTTTTCTTTTTTAACATTCCCATACAACCAACTGAAAAATAAGCTAGCCTTAGCCAGACATGCAACTCATGGGAAGGTCAATAAATCTCCTTTTTTTCCCCTGTATAACAATGACTGCAACAACAACAACAACAAAAAGCTCTTAAGCACCAGCAAGTCATTATATATGTCTCCTGTTGTGCAGGTGCTAGATAACATTTTGAAGAGACTTGTGATATGGATAAAATTCCAGTCTATAGAATTAAACTTTTTTGGTATATGTCTTTATTTTGTCTCTGATCTCACTGGAGTTTTAGGCAAACAATAAGGAAAAAAAGACAATTTTTTTCTCTGAGCCCCTGGATCTCTCACAGTTAACGTGAATATCTTCCCTTTGTTCTCCAAACTCCAAATCTATCTTTCCCATGCTCTTCCTAACACATTCCTATTTTTCATTGAGGAAAACATAGGCTAAAGCTAATCATCCATTTCACAACTTGAAACAAGATCAAAGCTTCGGAGAATAGATTGGAAATAGCAGGCTTGGAGGCTTAAGGCATGCAAATTAATTGATATTTTCTTTCTTTCTTTCTTTCTTTCTTTTTTATTAGGATGATTTATCCAGTGATTTCATTAACCTCAGACCTCATCTAAGCGCACCTCCTAAAATCTTCTGCCTTCTTCTGAATGATGATCTCTATTCCCTAATGGCAGCAGGAGGAGATGATTAGGTCATGGGAGACAAGACGATATGTGGTTATTTCGCTTCTCAGTAGCCGTCGTAATGGAAAAGTGCAATTAAATTTAATTAAACAGGTTTAATGAACAAAATGTTAATACAGTACCAGTTTATTATTACAATCAGGCCTTAATGTGTATTTGGTTTAATTGATTCAAGGCTGTTGTAAACCTCCATTCTGTCTAGATATGCAGCTTTGGGGCGAGATTCAAATCAGCCTCTCCTTGAACTGCTCAGAGGAAAATGGTGAGGGGCTTCATGGCTGGCAACCAAATTGCTCTGCATAAACTGTTACTTCATTCTTATATTATATAAGAAATAAAGGGAAATATAAATTTGGTATAAAATGGTTTGTCGTGAATGTGACTGCTTGACGGTTCCTGGATTGGAGCTGAAAGGCGAAAGGGATGCAGTGCACTCCCTCCCACATGCTGGGGTAGACCAGGTGTCTCGATAGGAAAACACTATACATACATACATACATACATACATACATACATACATACATACATAGATACGTAAAGAAAGAAGCAGACATCCTGCGAACTCTGGAGCTTAGTTAAATAAAATTTTAATTTTTAAAAATTTTTTAAATTTTAATATTTTTAGTTCCGGAGCTTCTTTACTAATATACCTGGAACTCGTATTTTTAGAATACTTTGTAATATCTATCTATCTATCTATCTATCTATCTATCTATCTATCTTTCTATCTATCTATCTATCTATCTATCTATCTATCTATCTATCTATCTATCTATCTATCTATCTCAATCTAGAGTGGGCCAAACTGTTCATCCAGACAATCAGACCTGCAAGCATGGCATTTTCTTTATGACATTTTAGAGATTAATCAGCTAAATGTAGTTACGGAGGGATAGCATTTCATTTGCTGTTCTAAAATGTCCAGAATAGAAAAGCAAAAATATCAGAAAGAAAAAAATGTGACCCAAAGTGAGTTTTGTGAATATCCTCTTACTTAAACATTCCATTTTTTTATATTGCAAGTGGTACTCTTCAGCTGGTTCTATCCGGTTCGGTCAAACCGGTAGTGGCGGCTGTGAGAGGCTCTGCCCACCCCCCCCAGATGTCATCACATCCTGTTTTTGATGTTCTGTGCATGCGCTCCCGTTTGCGAACCGGCAGCGAAGGTAAATGAATACCACCCTTGTCTTTTGCGTCTAATAAAAGATGGGAAAATATCCTTTCCAGGTGGAATTGAGTCTCCATGCCTATTATTTAACAGACTTCAATGGTCTTTTATTTGTAACTTAATAATTGAAAAGTTCCAAATAGCGTAGTCTTGGAACGTGCTGGAATTTCTAGCATGTATACACTATTGAAACAGCGACGTCTATGCTGGCTGGGGCATGTCGTGAGAACGGCTGATGGTCGGATTCCGAAAGATCTCCTGTATGGAGAATTAGTGCAGGGAAAGCACCTCAGAGGGAGACCATAGCTGCGATATAAGGATATCTGCAAGAGGGACCTAAAGGCCCTGGGAATGGACATTAACAACTGGGAAACCTTGACCTCCGATCGTTTAGCTTGGAGGCTAAAGATGCAGTATAGCCTTCTCCAATTCGAAGAGACACTTGTTCGGCAGGCTGAGGCAAAGAAGCAGTCCCGGAACCAGCGAAATCTGGCGGCTGGGCAGGGGACAGAATGGAAGGGATTGCCACTCTTGAATTGGCCTTTTTAGTCACACTAGATGCTGTTTTAGGACCTCTTTCCAGAGTACTTACTTTACTTTTACTTTTATTATATTTATATACCATCCTTCTCCCGAAGGACTCAAGGTGGTGAACAGCCATGGTAAAAACAATATACAAGACAAAAAATTTAAAAACTTATTAAAATAATTCAATCACTGGCCAAATTTAAAACAGCCAGCTAAAATCATTATTAAAACCCCTATCAAAACCCAATTAAAATCCTTTATCCTGTCAGACCGGCTTGCTGGAATAATAGGATCTTCAGAGCACGATGGAAGGTGTGGAGGTTGGGGATCCTTTGTATGTCCAGGGGCAATTCATTCCATAGGGCCGGGGCCCCCACAGAGAAGGCTCTCCCCCTGGGGGTCGCCAGCCTACATTGTTTGGCCAACGGCACCCTGAGGAGGCCCTTTCTGTGGGAGCATACTGGTCGGTGGGAGGCAATCGGTGGCAGAATGCGGTCCTGTAGATAACCAGGTCCTAAGCCATGGAGCGCTTTAAAGGTGGTAACCAACACCTTGAAACACACCCGGAAGACCACCGGGAGCCAGTGCAGCTCGCGCAAGTGGGGTGTTACATGGGAACGACGAGTCGCCCCCATTATTACTCGCACAGTTGCATTCTGGACCAGTTGGAGCCTCTGGGTGCTCCTCAAGGGGAGCCCCATGTAGAGAGCATTACAATAGTCCAGACGGGAAGTGACGAGAGCACGATACCGTAGTCTTTTGAGACTGAAGGATGCCAATGAATAATTGATAATAATAGAATGCTCTTTCACTAAAATGGTATTTTGATAATCTATAGTTAACATCAACATCATATTCTATAGTTAGCATCATCCTCATTCAAGGATATCCAGGGCATCTCTCTATGGCTACAAACTCTTTTTCCTTAAAATAAGGGTGCAATGTTGTTATTATAAAACGGTATCTAAATCATATTGTTTTAGTAGAATATTGCTATACCATGAATAATAGTAACTATTACTATTGTTTTGTATAACTTCGATAGGCAAGGACTTGCTTTATTAGATGTAGATACTCTAACTAGTTACGGGAACTGGGAAACCTAATATTCACCAAATATTTCTGAACTACTGTGCCATGAAGCCTCAAGTAATATGATAAAGGGTAGAGGCTCCTAGGATTTATAATCCATCAACATCTGGGAGGTTATAGTTCCTCAACCATAAACTAGATGCATGGCTTCCCATACCCAGCTTTAAAGATAAAAGGTAAAGATAAAGGTTCCCCTCGCACATATGTGCTAGTTGTTCCTGACTCTAGTATCTATAAAGTTTTAAATGACACGGGAACCAGATAAAGGAAGAAATTCCATTTGCCTTCCCTTGAGATCTCATTTCTTCAAGGGCTTTCAAAAGGATTTATCCATTTCTTTGCAAGTGGGCATATTTGTACTGTGACATTGGAACACATACATGGATTTTCAGTGACTGATCAAAAACTTAAGATGAAAAGTTATTCTGTAGAAGAATGACCAATTGAGCTATGCTCTTGTCAAAGCTGATTTCATAATTTGGGCTAAAATCGTATGAATGAGTTTGTACCATATCCACAGTTTCAGATTTTTCCAATATGAGACTAAAATATTTAATCTCTTTATGATATGTTCAATATGCCAATTTTCTTACATTATGCATAAATTATTGCCTTTTAAAATGTCAGTTCATAATTTATAGCTTGAGTCATAATGAATACATTTTTAATTACTGCGTAATCATTTGATATTAATATTGACTTATTTGATGTTGACTTAATTTTTTTTTTTAAAAAAGCTGACATAAGATATTCAAATATGCAGATTTATATCAATGTTGTTAGCTGGTGAATTCAGGGAGTTGAAGCCTACACCCTGCCCAAGGTTGAGAAACATTGTCCGATGTAGTGTGTATGTGTATTTATGTATGCACGCATGCATGTATGCATAAGTGTATGTATGTATATGTGTATATGTATATATATATTGTATGTGTGCATGTATTCATGTGTATGTGTGCGTGTGTACCTATATATATGTGTACACACATGTATGTGTATGTATGTATATATATTGTATGTGTATGTATATGTGTATATATATATGTATGTGTGTGTGTGGGGTGTGTGTGTGTGTGTGTATCAAATTTATATTTGGTATAAAATGGTTTGTCGTGAATGCGACTGCTTGAGGGCTCCTGGATTGGAGCTGAAAGACAAAAGGGATGCAATATGCTCCCTTCCACATGCTGGGGTAGACCAAGTCTCTCGATAGAAAAACACTTTATATATGTTTTTCTTTCTTTTTCATAGGTTTTATGTGTATGTCTCTTTAGCCAGGTTCTACCTATGTAAACCAAGATGTTATGCAGCCCTAAATCAGCGAACTCACAATTCACTAGTTTCTGGCCAGACTCACACTCACGAAAACCACACAGGATGTCACCACCATACATCCATGCAAAAAGCAAACTAAAACCCACACCAATGATGAGGCACGACCACAAACCAGAAGCCAGACCACAGCTGAATCATTAGCCACTTTCAACCCCTCCAATCCATACATGAAGCAAACTGACACCCACCATGAAGATGTGGCACGACCACGAACGCGAAGCCAAACAACAGCAACGCAGCTCACCAGCTCAAATCCCCCTGCAACTCAGACTAACCCGAGCACAACCAAGCCCCCACCCAAACAGAACACACCCCCATCCAATCAGAGCACAGCCAACCCCCCATCCAATCAGAGCACAGCCAAGCCCCCAACCAATCAGAACACACCTCCACCCAATCAGAACACAGCCAAGCTTTCACCCATATATATATATATGTAAGTCTTGGTGTATTTGGGTCTTTTCCCGTGTAAGATTGAGAGTATTTTGGCAATGTTTCGGCAGAATTTCATCTGCCATCATCAGGCCTATGCAAGGGTTCTTTAACAGCAACAGCCGTTACTGTTTCAAATCTGGTGCTGGCAGCGTGCTTTATTGAAATGGCCCCACCTCTTTATCCTGATTGGTTGGGAATCCCAGTCTGTGTCTATTGGCTTGGCTTCGGGTGTATGGTTGGCTGTTAAAGCCCCTCCCATGGTGCAGGAGGCCGACTAGGCCATGCTCACCATGGCCACGCCACCTAGCAACTGGGCAGAGAACCCCTTGCTAAAATTTTTGAAGCCCACCCCTGGACTATCTGTACTGGTCCATGGCAGTTACATACTGTTGCTGATGCTGAAGTTGGACCTCTCAGTATTAATGACAAAGCCAGGCTAGAATTCAGAGAAGTGACAGCATTGTACAAATAAGAATATACAGTATTTAGCTCACATGGAATGATAGAATTTTATTTATTGTTAACTAAAAAATGGCATGGAGAAATTGTTACTTTAGTAGCCTGTGTCCTCAGCAGTGAGAACAATGGAAAAAGCCTAGGTGAGCAAAGGTTACCCATGATTTTCTCTCTTTTCTACAAAATTTGCTGTACACAGTTCTACGTATGTGTCCTCTGGAAATAGAATGCAAAGTTCATACTTCTGAAAGGCAAGGAGGTTAGCTCTTTGGGGAATTACATCTCATTCACTAACAGTTAAGCTACTTCAACACCTCATGCCCAGAACACTCTTCTAATCTTCAAAAGAGAAAATAGTGCCCAAGCACTACATAGAGGCCTCTGCACTTTAAATGAATCCTGAAAATGCATTTTATTGTTGTTATTGATTGATTAAACAAGCCTGTGATCTTGCACCATTTCTTGATTACCTTGGTATATAAATAGTAATTCTTGCAGACTCGTTAGACTCAAGTCTTTTGAAAATTTCAGTAAAAGGAACAACAGGAAAATGTACTCTGGACTCTTAGGTTTTGGTTGATCAGTAGAAAAGAGCAATGCTTACATGCTGGGATTTACATTAGAAACAAAATCAGCCCTTCAATATATATATATATATATATCTACCAATAAGCCAGTATCTAGAAGTGGTGCTGCTTCTGCAGATCTCATTCCTTGTTTGTAACAAGTTCGAAATTCTGATTGTGGGAAACTGTTCCATTTCATATTAAAAATGATATAGAACAGGGGTGGGTTCTACTTACCTTTACTACCGGTTTGCAACAGGAGCACGCACATGCTTCTGCACATGCGCAGATCATACCTTATGACGTCCGGGTGGGTGGGCGGAGCCTCCTGCTGCTTTTACTACCGGTTCTCAAGAACTGGACAGAACCGGGAGCAACACACCGGTTCTGGTGTGTTTGACTGGGTGTCAAACTCAAGGTCCGCTGGCTGAATCCAGCTCATGGAGAGCTTAGATCTGGCCCAGGGGGTCGCCCTGGATATAGTGATGGACTGGCCTGCAGTGTCTCTACCAGTGAAAACGGAGTTTAGGAGGACCGTGTTGGTTGCAGGAGGCCATCGCAGCCGAAAACAGAGCCCGTGATGGCTGTGTGTGGCTGAGCTGCATTTTCACTGGCAGAGTGTTGCAGGAAGCTGTCGTGGCTGGAAATGGAGCTCATGAGGGCTGCGCACAGCCCTCCTCGGCTCCATTTTTTGCTGGCAGAGGGTTGCAGGAGGCCATCACAGCCAGAAACAGAGCTTGGGAGCCTGTTTTCGCTGACAGAGTGCTCCGGGCACCACAGGCGCCCCCGAGACAAGTGACGTCAAGCTAGCCACACCCCCTGGCCACGTCCCCACCCCCCACAGTCAAACACAACCCTGATGCAGCCCTCAATGAAATTGAGTCTGACACCCCTGATATAGAACATAGAATAATAGGGTTGGAAGGCACCTTGAAGGTCTTCCCGTCCAATCCCCTGCTCAGGCAGGAGACTCCATACCATTTCAGACAAATGTTTGTCCAGTTTCTTCTTGAAAACTTTCAGTGACGGATCACCCAAAACTTCAGAAGGCAAGCTGTTCCACTGGTTAATTGTTGTAACTGTCAGGAAACTTCTCCGTAGTTCTAGGTTGCTTCTCTCCTTGATTAGTTTCCATCTGTTGCTTCTTGTCCTGCCTTCAGATGCGTACAGAAAGTCTAGTTGGAACAAAATAAATAAATAAAAATGGTATTCAATGAAGCAAAAATGATCTTTACGAATGAAGATTGGAGAGACTCTTCCCTCGTGAGCTTTCCCAACGTGGATAACCAAAATAAGAAGTTTAGCTTTAATTGACTGTAATTCTCTACAATTGGTTTTTATGTAGCCACAGGCTTACAGGTCTGCAGTTGTATTTTTCTGTTAGTTCATTCAAGCGTGGAATTTTATGACCATGCTAAGAATCTGTCAATTATTTAAACCTAGAGAATACATGCCCTTAGCGGAGGCTAGAGATTCAGGGCTGTGTAATGTTACTTCCTTATCTCTCTCCATCCTTTCACAGTGAAATACAAAATCAACACGTTAGAATAACAATTACTGCCTTGGCACCCCTCCCCTTCCAAATATCAAAGTGCTGTATTACATTTCAAAGTATGTTTTGTAGCGCCTTTCCGCTTTGAATGATACTCGACTTTCCCTTTTTTTATATTATCATTCTGCATCCTTATCAGTTGTAAAGCAATTATTTCTGCATTTCAGATCTTCTGTGAATATATACGCACATGCCGAAACTATCTTTCTATAAAAGGCCTATGAAATCCTCAAAGTCTTGCTTTTTGTTAATTTAAATGTATAAGAGTCATTGTAATCTGCTAAATTTAAGAATTAAAGGGATGGTTGGGTCTTTTCCACTTGTTGACTCTTTTGGGGGGAGGAGTGAGTTTTGCACCACAACTCCAGTGGTGGGTTTCAAATTTTTTTACTACTGGTTCTGTGGGTGTGGCTTGGTGGGTGTGGCATGACTGATATCAACTTATGAGGACTGGAATGGTATGCTAATATTGCACAGGGCTGCCTTTTTCCATCTCCAGTCCAGGAATCCCTTGGTTCTCCATTCCAGGGGTGGGCTCCTGGGGGTTTGGCACGTCATATCGTCACCGCTACCAGCTCAGCGGAACCGGGCGGAACCGGAAAAAACCCACCACTGATGTAGGTGATTGACTCATTAATTGAGTCCTTATTCACTCCTAGACATTGCTGGACTAGTCCACATATGTCTATGGAGATTCTCAGTCATCCAGGTCATGGTTGCCCCAAAGGTGGTTTTTCAAAAGGCAACTGGACTTTCTTTGTTTTGTCACCCAAGAACTGAAGAAGCTTCATGGATAACTGCATAGCTCAACAGACAGAGCTCTGTAATTTAAGACCAGCTGTCTGCAATTAAAGTAAGATCAAATCCTGCCAGGCTCAAGGTTGACTCAGCCTTCCATCCTTTCTAAGGTAGGTAAATTGAGGACCCAGTTTGTGGGGGCAATAAGCTGACTTTGTATAAAATATACAAAAGTATGAAGGCTATTGCTTAACGCATTGTAAGCCGCCCTGAGTCTCCGGAGAAGGGCGGCATGTAAATCAAATAAAAAAAAAAGAAGCAAAATGTCTTCAAGCAAAATGTCCAATTGCCTTTTGAAAAACTATCTTTGGGACTAGTCCCTGTAGTTTTCTCGGCAGTAGAGAAGTTTCAAAAGTAGCTTGCCATTGCTTTCTTCTAGAGTTGAGAGAGTGAGTGATTGGCCCATAGTCACCCAGCTGGCTTTGTACTTAAGGCGGAACTAGAACTCACAGTCTCCTAGTTTCTAGCCTGGTGTCTTAACCACTACACCAAATTGGTCTTTTATAGATATTTCACTGCTGTTTTCGACTGTTTTTAGCGATTAGCCTCAAATACCGTTTGTGCTAAATTCCCACAATGTAGACCGGTTATTATTTGATTGCCTTTATAGCCTCAAATATTATTTCATAAGTTGCATTTGTTGGTTATTAAGTTTCATTTTTAGGTATTTCAGTCCCAGAACACCTAAACCAGTTTAATAACTTACAGAGTTCAAGGCTTTGGTACAATTGGTGCTGTACGGGATCCTTGTTTGTAATACTAATTTAATCAAACTGCCTAATGAGACACTAATCCCATTTTTAAAGGTGATTAAGCATAAACATAAACATGAACATTCCAATGCTTTTTTTTGAAATTTTATTCCACCCGAAGCAGCATGAATGAGAACCATATTTACATAAGTACCTATATCTCTTTGCTGTGGAGATATGCCATATTTTTCGGAGTATAAGACGTTCCGGACTACAAGACACACCTACTTTTTTGGGGAGAGGAAAACAAAAACAAAAAAATCTGCCTCTGCCTCCCAGCAATTTGCCTCCTTGCAACAAATGGAGTGCGTAGCAATAGGCAATGCAATCCCTGCAGCTTGAAACAGCTGATGGTCGGGAGGCTGATCCAACCGACAGTCAGCTGCTTGTGCTAATCAGCAGGCTGTTTGCTGTTTGTTGCAAGGAGGCAAATTGCTGGGAGGCAGAGGCCAAAGGGTGGGGGCTGGCGGGTGGGTGGGCACGGCTACATTCAGGGTATAAGAGGCACCCAAATTTTCACCCTCTTTTAGTGTGGGAAAGTGCATCTTATACTTTGAAAAATACGGTATGTGTACACCTATAGAGTTATACCTGTTGATGTGCACAGATTTTCTCAGATAGATAACAGCTGTTTCCAGGCTTTAATGCTAATGCTACATTCAGATCTCATTTATAATGCATCTGTTTCTACTCATGACAAATTAGCATATGAGATGCTTCAACCCCTGACCACACAGATCACAGAAATACTAAGTAATGGCATGGAATAGTTTAACTTCAAACTGCAAATTAATACCACACTGAATTGCAAAAGCGAAAAATAAGCAAGAAGACAAACAAACCCTGACTGAGATTCAGAGGACAGAGAACAAGAATTAGATAAAATTTAAGTATGAGCATGTGCGAGATAGGAAAAAAAAATCTTATTAAAATGCAAATATTATTCAGACAAGAACATTAATTTGAACCTGGATAGCAGAATTAAAAGGTAAGAAGTCCAGGCATCTGCAATTAGGCTCCATATTTCAAAAATAATTCATCCAAAAAGAAAAGCACATTAATTCAATAACCAATAATGCGAATGGATTAAAATGGTTTTTTCTTGAGAACAAATCAGTCTAGTCAGTGACTAGCAGCCACTGTGGTCCACTAAGTAATTTTATGATAGGGGTGAGAAGAAGTATCAGCCACCTCTGCACAGATTCAAAATCAAGAGCGACAAACAAAGCCAAGGGGTCATAGTCACATGTGTTGCCCAAGTATGACAGGAGTCAAGACTCAGGAGATAGAAATCAGGTAAAAGGAAAAGGAATATAAGTTGCAGAATTTTTTCTGCAGAAGGACTAGGGGAGACATGATAGCAGTGTTCCAGTGTCTCAGGGGCTGCCACAAAGATGAGGGAGTCAAGCTATTCTCCAAAGCACTTGAGGGCAGGACAAAAGCAATGGGTGGAAACTAATCAAGGAGAGAAGCAACTTAGAACTAAGGAGAAATTCCCTGACAGTTAGAACAATTAATAAGTGGAACAACTTGCCTGCAGAAGTTGTGAATGCTCCAACACTGGAAGTTTTAAAGAAGATGTTGGATAACCATTTGTCTGATGTGTTGTAGGGTTTCCTGCCTAAGCAGAGGGTTGGACTAGAAGATCTCCAAGGTCCCTTCCAACTGTTCTGTTCTGTTCTGTTCTGTTCTGTTCTTAGGTTGAGAAGTAGGTTCTAAAACTAACAATGTTAAGTCTGTACAATAAGGTTGGTCTTGACTTTACTGACCAAAAACAGCTGCGACTTAGATAAGATCCTTCAAGCAAATGGTTAATCTTAAAGTGGAACAAAATTGCCATTGACCATAAGCAGGTCCTACAAATGAATATTTTTTTTAGCATAATGTCAATTCCATGTACAGGACCAAAATTCTGGAAATTTTACCATCATCCTGAAATCAGAAGGTGAATTCCCTGCACAACTTCCCAGACTTCTGAGATGGCAAAATTTGAGATAGCTTTCTACACAGGGTGGAATTGACCCTGTAAAGTAAAGATTCTGTCTGGGACTGACCATGCTGGCTATGCTTCCTTTGAGAAGAAGGCATAGAGTGGAAAAGTGGTGAAGAAGTTAAAGTGCATGATTCAAATTTCTGAGGACTCTAGAGTCAGCTTTATGAGATAGACCAGGCAGGAAACATTAGCAGATGAGCTAATTTTACTTTATTGTAAAGCTACATTGAGAAATCTTGCAAGAATGAAAGTATATCTTTCCATCCCTTCCTGCCCAAAGTTTCATTTACATCCCCCAAAACTAGGGATGGTCTCTTCTGGGCTCTTGCCTTGTCCACATTCCTGCTGTGGGCTCAGTTACCTTTTCTCTAATTATTAGGTTGCTATCTCTTTGCTATATCTCTCAAAGTCATTCCCACACACCGTTACATCTAGCTTGAGATTTTTCCTTATCACAAAGCATTTTACATTGTAGGAGATAAATCTTATTCATTCCCTACATTGTAGTCAATGGTGAAATCCTCTGAAGTCTGCTACTGGTTCTGTGAGTCCGCTACCAAGTGTGTGCTTCACACGCATGCGTGCCTGAGGCACGCCCACGCAGCGCTAAAAAAGGAACATTTTGAAGCCTTCCGAGCAGAGGTGGGTTTCAGCAGGTTCTGACCAGTTCTGGAGAACCGGTAGCGGAAATTTTGAGTAGCCTGGAGAACCGGTAAATACCACCTCTGACTGGCCCCGCCCCCATCTATTCTCTGCCTCCCGAGTCCCAGCTGATTGGGAGGAAATGGGGATTTTGCAGTAACCTTTCCCTGGATTGGGGAGGGAATGGAGATTTTACAGTATCTTTCCCCTGTCATGCCTGCCATGCCCGCCAAGCCACACCCACCAAGCCACACCCACAGAACCGGTAGTAAAAAAATTAGAAACCCACCACTGCTTCCGAGTCTGGAAAGGTAAATAGAAGAGCGAGGGGGGGGAGATTCCGCTGTGCCACGCAATTTAGATTAGCTAGAAAGCAGGAAATGTGATGATTCTAGCTAATGTAAATCATGCATCACAGCTGATTGTTGCCCAGCTGATCATCAGAAATACTGGTTAGCCTGAACTGGTAGCATTTTTTACTACCAGTTCGGGAGAACCGGTCTGAACCGATAGCATTTCACCACTGATTGTAGTACAGGAGCCAGCAACATCTGTCCCTCTGGATACTTCTGAATCCAAGCTTTCAGGCACCCTATGCAATAATTCTAATGGTGAAAGATGCTGGAAGCTGAAATTCAGCAATATCTAAAAGAACACATGTAGTACCCCACTCTGCTCTTGCTGGTGTGGAAACAATGTTCCTCCAAGTTTCTGTGGTTCACAGAGTTTTAGTTATACCAAAATTTGTCAATTTGATTCCCTCATTACACAAGCTTCCAGTATGCTTCCAGGTGCAATTCGGGGTCCTGGTTATCACCTTTTAAGCTGCAGATGTCACAGAGCTAGGTGGCTTCTATTTCTGAGAATCTATTCCTACTCTACCAGATCCAAGAGGGTCAGCATATTCAAGGTCTCCTCTATCAAACAGTATCATCTTGTGGTATTGAAAGATACACCTTCCCATTGCACCATCTGCCCCTGTAAAGATTTGGCCAGGTCAATCCTCTTGGCTTTCTTCCCAGATATTAGGACCAGGTTACTACAGGAGCTGAATATACATGCATTTGCACTATGAATTTCTTATGTGATATCTTGCTTTTTGTATTGGTTTATTTTGTATTGGTTTATTTTTAACTTCATTTTTGGGGGGATCTTGTTTATATATTGCTTCTTGACTTGCTAGCTGACCCGAGTTGTGTCTTTAATATAGATAGCCTTACAAAGCTTCTGAATAAACAAACAGATGTAAACAATTGTACAATAATCAAGTTTGAACTTACACTTTGCATGACGGCTGTTCTCAATAGTATCAAAGTCTAAATTGGCATGCAGGATTGATTACTAAACTAAAGCACGCCACACTTTTGACCTAGCACCATGTAATGTTGGCAACACTTAAGTAAGAAATTACGGAGAAAGACAGCAAGAAATGAATGTTGGGTCTTAAGGCACGCTTGAGGTAAATTGCCTCTGCAAACATCGGTGTTTCTTGTGCTAACTTCTCTCAGACTGAGCATCACTCTCATTAACCTGCAAATAGCTGACAATGCATGTTTTAATTCAGCTGGACACAAGGGTGAAAAATGCAATGGCCGTGGTCCATGTATATTTGTGAATAATCCATCATCACCTATAATGTGCACGTAGACAAAATTTGCATCTCTTCCAAATATAAGAAATCAAAGTGTCCAGCTAGTTCAGTCCAGGGGTGAAATGTAAAATTTGTTACTACCGGTTCTGTGGATGGGGCTTGGGGTGGGGGGGGGTAATGTGACTAGGTGGGCGTGGCCAACTTTTTTTTTTAAACTTTTCAAAGCATTTTTTCTAATGCTTTGAAAAGCCTCTGCCGATCAGGCAACTCAGCTGGGATCGTCAGAGACTTTTCAAAGCATTTTTTTAAACCACCTCTTTGGCCAAGAGGTTGCAGAAAAAAATGCTTTGAAAAGCCTCTGACAATCCCAGCTGAGCCACGCAATTATCAGCGGCTTTTTTTTTTTACTTTTAAAAGCATTTTTTCATCAGAAGAGATTGTAGAAAAAATGTTTTTAAAAGTAAAAAAAAAAAGCCTCTGATGATCGTGTGGCTCAGCTGTCTGCAATTAGTAAGTTTGAATCTTGCCAGGCTCAAGGTTGACTCAGCCTTCCATCCTTTCTAAGGTAGGTAAATTGAGGACCCAGTTTGTGGGGGCAATAAGCTGACTTTGTATAAATATTCAAAAGTATGAAGGCTATTGCTTAACGCATTGTAAGCCGCCCTGAGTCTCCGGAGAAGGGCGGCATATAAATCAAATTAAAAAAAAAAATGATGGGGGGGGGGCCGCAGGGATTTTTGCTACCGGTTCTCCGAACCACACGCCGCCATCGCTACCAGATCGGGCGATCCGGTCCGAACTGGAAGCATTTCACCCCTGGTTCAGCTGGGTCTGGGTATATATTGTAATGTGATGCACAACTAAATTTTCATCAGTTCTATGTCCAGAACTGAACAACATGTTGACAATGTAAACCCTGCCTCCAAGAATAAACCAACTAGGGAAGAAAGACACAGTGTCCACAAAACTGCAGGGCTCCATCCACTCTTTCTAACATCTGTTCTCACAATGACTTCCTGGAGTTTTAAAAGAAAGAATTGCTTCTTTCTAGAAGAAAAGATACCAGCTTGGCCTGGGCAAGGCGAAAGTTCTCCTCCCCCGCCCCCACACACAATGTCCTCTGAGCGTAATGGTTTTATAATTTGTATTTATATTTTCTCCTCGCCAGTAATTCAGTTGCAGAGGCTATATGCATAAGGCTAATAAAATTATCACACCGAGTATATTTAAAGGCCTTTCAAACGACCCATTATCATACTGTATAAACTTCTGTCAGAATAAATGGGTAGTGATGATGAATTGTGCCTCGCTTCTGGCTCAGGGGTGGGCTGGGGGTGGGAGAGAGAGAGAGAGAGAGAGAGAGAGAGAGAGAGAGAGAGAGAGAGAGAGAGAGAGAGAGAGAGAGAGAAAAGCAAAGCAACAGCAGCAGACTTTTCCCATTTTACCAAAGGCAGAGCTGATGAAATGGCTGTCTGTACCTGCCCATGAAAAGCTTCTAGTCCAAATATCATTCCATTCGTTTTCATTACTGAGATGGTTGGGCCTACAAAACCAATTGTACCAATTGAAATGCAGCAGTAAATCCAATTAGACAGGAGAGCTAGATTCTGCTTCCCCTTTGCTAGGCAACATTAAAGGTGGCCTAATAGAACTCAAAGTAGTCATTCCAGATTTACAACCAAGCTAAGCAGGGTCAGCATTTTGAAGAGTGATAGCCATGCACAATGCTTTATATGCAGACTTGTTGCAATGATGCAGTGGAAAACCAAAATCAAATCCATGTCCCGTCGGGCAGAGCTCATGCTCACTTCCTGTTTAGTCCAACATAGCACTAGCAATAGCACTTAGACTTATATACTGCTTTTACAGTGCTTTACAGCTCTCTCTAAGCAGTTTAAAGAGTCAGCATATTGCCCCCAACAATTTATTTATTTATTTATTTATTTATTTATTTATTTAATTAATTAATTAATTTGATTTCTATACCGCCCTACTCCCGAAGGACTCAGGGCGGTGCACAGCCAAACAATAAAAACACATACATACAAAATTTAAAAGTAGAATAAAATCAAATTAAATAATTTTGGCCCGACAAATTTAAAACCCCAAACTTTTAAAACCAATTTAAAATTGAATGTATAAAATACTAAAAGATATTTAAAAATTAAAAATCTTTTATAAAAGAGGGGAAAAATTAGGCCAGGCCGGCCTGGTGAAATAGTAAGGTCTTTAAAGCGCGGCGGAAGGTGCGCAGATCCGGGATCCTCCGTATCTCTGGGGGGAACTCGTTCCAGATAGTAGGTGCCCCCACAGAGAAGGCTCTCCCCCTGGGGGCCACCAGTCGGCATTGTTTGGCTGACGGCACCCGGAGGAGCCCCTCTCTATGGGAGCGTACCGGCCGGTGGGAGGCTATTGGTGGTAGTAGGCGGTCCCGCAAGTACCCAGGTCCTAAGCCTGGGTTAGGTTTTCATTTAGGTTCTCATTTTACCCACCTCGGAAGAATGGAAGGCTGAGTCAACATAAGGAAGTCCCACCTACTGTTTCTGATGATGTGAATGCACAATGTCATCCTTAACCCATCCTGGCCTCTCTTTTCTTGCTTTGCATCAAAATTAGTTTATTCCAACCTGCATTGCCCCAAGTTGTGTACTCTGTCATCCTTCACTTCATTGCAGCCAAAGCTTCCACACCAATGTATGTTCTGTGGTGAGTAAGTCCTTTCCTCTTTGGGCTCTAATCACTGCCTTCCAGATATCTTTTGTGGGCTGCAAGATAGTGAAATGTGAACCTTTTGTTCCTTGGTTTGTTGTTTAATCAACTCACTAGTTAGCTGATGGAGTGGTGGCTCTTTTAATGTAAATGTAACCTATTGTCATGCCCCCCCCCAAAGTCTGAATCTGAGATGAACAGCTGAGAGAGAGCGGGAGAGTGGCTCTGTTGGCTGTGGAGGAAACTGGGGAAGGGAAAAGTCAGACTGGGCAGAGCAGGGGAGAGGTAGAACAAGGGAGGAGGGCTTCAGATGAAGACCAAGGCCCACCCCTTCCGCATCCTAGGGAGTGAGCAACGTGGGTTGTGTGGCTTACGAGGAAGGAAAGGGCCCTGATTCCCTTCACAAGGCACACCTGGGTATGGAGTTTAAAGGAGAGGCAGTTGGGAGGGGCATTTGTTGGGAACAAACACTGAATTCATCTAGTCTTGAGAGTTGTGGCCTGCGTTCCTGGCATTCCTCCTGACTGAATTGAATTAGTGCCGTGCTACTATCAAACCTATGTATATTTAATGTAAATATAATTGACATGTAACCTTTTCACCAGTGAATTGGTGGCCTTTCCTTTTCTCTTTCCTTTTTATACCAGTCCCACTGAAATTACCAAAACAACAACAGGGAAATGGCAGAAGGAAAGGAGCCTGGAGGTGGCTGGAAGAAGGGAAGAAAACGTTGCATGGTGGAAAAAGGAAGCAGAAGGGAAGTTCTTGTCTATCAATGACCTCATGTAGTGAGCATAGCAAGAAAGCAAGCAAAGGATTTCTGGTGTCATGAGTCAGTGGATGGAGAGAACACCTGGCAAACAGAATTGAACTAATATAATAACATAAGTGTCTTCAGAATTCTTTTTATGCCCAGAACACACATATAGGTTATCTAGAAAAATAAAACCTTGTATTAATTTGTTTTAAAAATATCCTTAGCAAAGTATATGTGTTTTCCCCTTCTTTTTTTATCCTATTGCCATAACCAGACATTCTGTGTTCTGGGATTTCTGTATAAGTTTGCTTTTTAAAGTAAGCTTTTTAATTTAATAAAAACTGTGGTGGTGCAACTATAAAGCTGGTTTTTCCCCATACTGCTTTTTCCCATCCATATTTGCTTTGTTATTCATGATATTAACGTTCACTGCAGATTACCTTAGTATAGTGCGCAAAATAGTGTGCACTTTGCTTTTGGGGCATGCCTTTTAGGTAGAATTAGTATGAATTTAGAATTTAGTATTTCCGATACTATAGTCTCTTCAGTTCTATTGACTATTTAAGAGCCGTGGAGGCACAGTGGTTAGACTGCAGTACTGCAGGCTAACTCACTGCTCACTCCAGGAGTTCAGTTCTGAGCAGCTCAAGGTTGACTCAGCCTTCCATCCTTCTGAGGTTGGGAAAATGAGGACCCAGATTGTTGCGGTCAATATGTTGACCGCAACAACAATAAACTGCTTAGAGAGGGCTGTAAAACTCTATGAAACGGTATAGAACTCTGAGTACTAGTCTATTTCCCCATTGTGGCGATCCATGGGTTCAACATTTTTTGATAGCTGTTTTGAATGATTTTGCTGTTTTGATTTGTGAAACTCAGTAAGTGTTCCAATGCATGAATCTGGACTGATTTTTTTTTTCATGATCAGCAATACTGCCCTACGTAGGTTACATATCAATATTCACCGAATACAGCTAAATATTCATATCAACCCTTCTTTTCAGTGCACCGAGTAGATCTTTCCACCTAAAAGATGAGATTATGTCTGTTCTGACCTAGGCTTCTTTAAAAAGCATGAAGCAGAGTCTTGGTCCCTGCAAAACCCATTTTATTTACATGACTCTGAATTCCTTTCATTCAGGTCAGCAAGGCTTGACAAACAGTCTTTCAAAGGAATATTTATCAACACAAACCTTATCTCACTTGGAAAGCTGCCAGATAACTAGTTTCCAAATGCAGGGCAAGGCAAAACTTGGCACAGAGTCTCTTAAAGTCACAAACAGAACCTTCCATTCTTGAAACGACCGACCGAACATATTGTTTCCTGCAAAAACAATTGTAAGAGCCTGTAGTACAGTGGACTAAAGGACTGTTATTAACAGATTAACATCTGCTGCTTGCAATTACTGCAAGTTCAAATCTCACCAGGCTCAAGGTTGACTCAGCCTTCCATCCTTTCAAAGGTAGGTGAAATGAGGACCCAGATTGTGGGGGCAATAAGCTGACTTTGTATAAATGTACAAAAGTATGAAGGCTATTGCTTAACGCATTGTAAGCCGCCCTGAGTCTCCGGAGAAGGGCGGCATATAAATTAAAGCAAAAAAAAAAAAAAAAAGCCCATTCCCCATTCGCTCCTCTTTTGTTTCCTATGGGAGGGGCCAATCACCTCCAAGGTGTGGCTTTACTCCCAAGTTGACCCTGCTTTCTTAGTTGTTCTTGTTTTCTGGCAGCTCTGTGCATGTGCACACTGGGAACAGGCTCCAGCTGTTCCTCTGCTTTACTGCTGTCTAGCTCCCTCTCTGCCTCTGATGCAGAGCCCTTGTCTGAGCTTTCTCCAGCCTCCAGGACTGGCCCATGTTCCTCCCCAACCTCCTCACTGTCTGACTCTGCTGCCAGTTTCACTGGCCGCTGGCGGGCCACAATGTCTTCTTAAAAGAAATGATCCATTAGATCATCAGAAATCCTGTTACCACATCAAATTACTGAATCAGTATGTGGTATAAACTCACCCCAAGAGAGAGAGAACTAAGTGCTAATTTATCTTGAATTCCTTAGTAGAGTTTGCCTACAGAGCAGTAACATGCCAAATATATCTTTTGCATATTTGCCAGTAATGTTCTTGAATTTAATAAAAAAAGAATTTTCAACATGTCTTTGAAAAGGCAAAGACAATGACAGTGAAATCTCCATGACTAGACTGCATTGCTTTAGATATGAAGTAGCTAAGGGCTTGTCTTTCACCTAGAATCATCTCTTAACCATCTGATTTCCTATACTAACTAGGGAAATTTATGGAAAAGCTATGAAAGTAACTACTTTCATTACTTTGCAACACTAAAATAAACTCAGAAACAGCACTGAAAGATGTTCACCTTCAGAGCTATTGAAAGCATAACACTTTTTTTTTTTTAAAGTAAAGTATTTTCTAGGGAGAGAAAGTTTTAGATAATTTGGAAGCGATATATTGACCTATGATTAACATAGACCAAATTAACCATTTTCGAAGGATGTTTCCTGATAATTGAGTTGAATAAAATCAGGATCAGGATATTCTGTCCTATAATAGCCCATAACCCAGTCTTAACAGTCTCTGATGAACTCTGATGAACTTGGTTTAAAATTATTCTTGGGTCCTGAGGCTACTAAGTCTATTTTGCTCCTGAATCAAATAACATTTTCTAAATTTTTAAACTTATGAATAAAAATAGCAACAGAGCTGCAGTTCTATTAGCTTCTTTGTTTCTTATTTCTTATTTCTTATTCAATCATTATACTTAGAAATTCTAGGGAAAAAGCATAACTCAGTAGCAGAAGCTGTGATTTGCATGCAGAAGATCCCAGAATCAAACCTGGATGAAAATAATTCAGAGAGTTGTTTGGAAATAAATGCAGATACCTCCAAGGCAACCTTGATTCCTGTAACCGCAACCATGGATCCATGTAGCATCTTTATTAACAATATGAAAGTGGTTTACTACTGCCTTTTGAATTCATAATATATTTCTCACCTGATTTTATAGCAATAAAATGTTATGGGCCTCTAACGATTCTTAAACAATAGAAATGATTGGTGAAATCTAGTGATTTAGCATAGAATAATAGAATAGAATTCTTTATTGGCTAAGTGTGATTGGACACACAAGGAATTTGTCCTGGTGCATACGCTCTCAGAGTACATAAAAGAAAATATACATTTGTCAAGAACCATAAGGTACAACACTTAATGATAGTCATAGGGAAACAGCCAATATAAATCTTAAGGATACCAGCAACAAGGTTACAGTCATACAGTCATAAGTGGGAGGAGATGGGTGATGAAAACGATGAGAAGATTAATAGTAATGCAGACTTACTAACTAGTTTGACAGTGTTGAGGAATTATTTGTTTAGCAGAGTGATGGCATTCAGGAAAAAACTATTCTTGTTGAAACAGTTTATGTCCAGAATGCGAGGGGTCTGTAAATATTTTCACAGCCCTCTTTTTGACTCGTGCAGTATACAGGTCCTCAATGGAAGGCAGGTTGGTAGTAATTGTTTTTTCTGCAGTTCTAATTATCCTCTGAAGTTTGTGTCGGTCTTGTTGGGTTGCAGAACCAAACCAGACAGTTATAGAGGTGCAGATGACAGACTCAATACTTCCTCTGTAGAACTGAATCAGCAGCTCTTTGGGCAGTTTGAGCTTTCTGAGTTGTCACAGAAAGAACATTCTTTGTTGTGCTTATTTGATGACTTTTTTGATGCTGGGTGTCCATTTTAGGTCATGAGATATGGTAGAACCTAGAAATTTAATTTAATTCCAAGTGTCTACATCTACCCTTAAAAAGTGAAAAGTAAGTGCAAAAATAAAGAAGGGACATTTTATTATCTATGGTGGACATGTGATAAAGCAAAAAAAAATTTGGAGTATGATTCACACCCTTAATACAGAAAATCCTGAAAATGGAGATAGAAATGAAACCAGAATTTTTCCTTTTGGGACTAATGGAAAAAGAACTGGAGAAAAAATTTGGAACTTTATTACTACCCTGTCTCCCTGAAAATAAGACATCCCCTGATAATAAGCCCAATTGAGCGCATGCGCTAAAATAAGCCTTTCCCCAAAAATAAGCCCTCCCCAAAAATATTTAAATGCAGAGCTGGAAATCAGGTAAGATAGCAAGAGGATTCCCATCTTCCTCCACGCGCCCCAAAATAAGACCTCCCCAAAAATAAGACCAAGTGCTTATTTCGGGGTTCAAAAAAATATAAGACAGGATCTTATTTTTGGGGAAACACGGTATGTATGTTGACAGCACTTTATGTGCAAAAATGGAAAGTCACTTTGATACCTACCATGGAAGAATGAATGCAGAAGTTGATGGAGTTGGCTGAAATGGCAAAACTGACTATTCTGATTAAAGAAAAGAACATAAGTACTTTTGTTTCCACATAGAAACTGCTTCTGATTTTCATGCTTGATGTGGAAAAGAATGTAACTTTGACTTCGGGTTTTAGAGATTAGATTGATAGATCTTTATAGAAATGACGTGTTCATATTATTATAGAAAAACAAAAGGCTGTGATTTGATTCTAATGCTTTATTCTACTGCAACAGAGAGAGTTGGAAGTCAATGCTTCTTTTTCTTTTCTTTTCCCTACCTTCCCTCACTTCTCTTTCCCCTTTTCCCTCCCTCCTCACTGCTCTTTTATTTACTTTTGTATTTTGTATTTTATAATACTTTAGCATAGCATAGTATAGCAGAGCAGAGCAGAGCATAGCAGAGCAGAGCAGAGCATAGCTTAGCATGGCATGGCATGGCATGGCATGGCATGGCATGGCATGGCATGGCATGGCATAGAATAGAATAGAATAGAATAGAATAGAATAGAATAGAATAGAATAGAATAGAATAGAATAACAGAGTTGGAAGGGACCTTGGAGGTATTCTAGTCCAACCCCCTGCTTAGGCAGGAAACCCTACACCAATTCAGATAAATGGTTATCCAACCTCTTCTTAAAAACTTCCAGTGTTGGAGCATTCACAACTTCTGGAAGCAAGTTGTTTCACTGATTAATTGTTCTAACAGTCAGAAAATTTCTCCTTAGTTCTAAGTTGCTTCTCTCCTTGATTAGTTTCCACCCATTGCTTCTTGTCTTACCGTCAGGTGCTTTGGAGAATAGCTTGACTCCCTCTTCTTTGTGGCAGCCCCTGAGATATTGGAACACTGCTATCATGTCTCCTCTAGATTTTTAACTTAATATTTTTTTTTTAAAAAAAGTGAAAAGTAAGTATTATACCCAAATGAAAATGTCGGGGAGGGAAGCAGAGGGAATCACAGGTACTATCCTTGAAAATTAGTTTCTGGTAATAGGTTATGCTACTCATGATACCCATGGTCTAAGTGAGTAACCTTTCCTATCAGTCATTTTACAGAAAGATGCCAAATACATTCTCCAAATTCCCATTATGGCTCACACTCCCAAAGATTGGAGACTTGTAGTCAGCCAGTGGTGGGCTAGATGGACAAATAGTTTGATTTGGAACAAAGCAGTTTCCTACCAAAGAGGTGGCAAACCAATTGAAATGTCACTTTTGCAGCAATGTGAGCGAAGCTGGATGTCTGAATAAAGATGGCAGATGTGCGTAATTGGCTTTCTACAACAGAAGAGCTCTCCAGAATGATTGTGTGAAGAATTCCTGAGGTAAGAGAGTTGGAGCAAATGATAAGGCAAGGGACAGGCATGTGAACAGCAGCTGCTGATACAGGCTATCAAAATCAGAAAACAAAGCCAACTACAATAACTGTATTCAATAGCAAGTCAAGCAAGGCTGGATCATTATGTGTTCAGGCAGTGTGGAAAAAAAAGGTGCTTCTGTAAAGGAACACGGTGTCCTTTATTTGACCTAATTTTGTTTTAGCACAACTGGACTTGTTTCCAGATGCCATTCATAGCTGTTCATGGTGGCTGTTGCAGTCAGAGGCACACTAAGTCTGCATTTGGAGGCACTCATGGCAACACGCCTCATTAATTCACAAGCGGTTGCCATGGGTCTTTTGCCAAAACTACAGCTCTTCAGTTAAAAGTCTTTTTAAAAAAAAAATACATATTTTTTTTTTTTAAAAAACAAAATTAAATCCCACCTTTCTTATTTCCCCTTGGCTTCAGTCTCATCCCCTTCAAACAATCTTTTCATGAGATGACAACTTCAAAGGGTGTCAGTGATATTAAAAAGAAGAAGAAGAAAAAAGAGAGCATTTTTGGAGACGCACGAAGAGAGGCACTGTTGCCAAAGTCATTTCAGCTGGCAGGAATGTTGGCATCTCCATTTCAATGTATTTCAATCCTCCCTGCAGATTTTCACTGACTGATCACCTACATCTGTCCACTACTCCATTGCCATTTTTCTGTGTATTTGAGGAGCAGACAGGTGGTAGCCTTGAGGCAAACTTTAGCTGGATGAAAATTGGGCCTTTTTCCCTTTCTGACATTCTGGACAGGATCCAACAATTTAAGTGAAACCGAGTCCTTGTATTTTACCTTTACCATTAGAAGAGTAACAAAATGCAAGCAAGTGCACAAAAAACTGAAAGCCCTAATGGAGTCAACAGATTGCAGCCACTCTCAGCTCTTTCAAATCATAAGTTAGCAGTCAGCCTTCTAAATCCTGAGTGACTTTAATCTGACTTAATCAATAAAACTAATAAAACATATATTTGAACATAGAACTTGTTTTGTTTTATTTAATTTATTTTATTTGCTTGCTTGTTTTGTTTAATTCTGCCAACTATTATGAATGTTTAAACTTTATTGCAATAGGCAAGTTACTGGTATATCGCTAGTGAATTAACCTGATTCATTGGGGCTATGGGTTCAGTGCCTTCAACCGTGACTTTTGTTTGTTCTACAAACTAACCAGGATATTCATGCTGGAAGTCATCATCTCGACACAAGAAGAATTGGACTAGATCAGGGGTGAAATGCAGCAGGTTCTAACAGGTTCTGGAGAACCGGTAGTGAAAATTTTGAGTAGTTCAGAGAACGGGCAAATACCACCTCTGGCTGGTCCCAGAGTGGGGTGGGAATTGAGATTTTGCAATATCCTTCCCCTGGAGTGGGGTGGGAATGGAGATTTTGCTTCCCCTGCCATGCCCACCAAGCCACGCCCACAGAACTGGTAGGGAAAAATTTTGGATTTCACTCCAGGACTAGATCACTGGCCTGCCCCAGGGTCCACTGTACTTTCCCTGTCAATGTCAAGGAAATGTGGGTCCTGTAGATCCTGTCCTTCCTTCTTGCTTGACAGTTATAATGCTTTCTACATGGGGATGCCCTTAAAAAAATACCCAGAAGCTTCAATTAGTTCAAAATGCAGCAGCCTACATCGTTTTGTGCAAGTTTAGATTTGCACGTGTCATCTGGTGCATTGGGTGCCAATTTGCTTCTGGTTCCAATTCAAGGTGTTGTTGACACCTTTAAAGTCCTATATGGCCTGGGCCCAGATTGTTTGAAGGACTGTCTTTTCTCAGTTACTCAGTTACATCTGACCCACCAGATGCTATGGGTCCTCTTTCCTAAGAATGTCCATCTAGTGCAGGGGTCTGCAACCTTAAACACTCAAACAGCCATTTGGACCTGTTTCCCACAGAAAAGAAAACACCGGAAGACACAAAACCCTTCCTGACTATTTCTGACTATTTCTTGAGCGGCCACAAAACTAGCATATGTAGTTGAATTAAATATTCTGTTTTCTTCTGAAACTTTTCTTTTCTTGGATTTATCCATGGTTAGCCTACTGGCGGTTGAAAAGCCCAATAAATTGCGTGCTGCCGGGTGTCGCACATTGGCGGTTGTGACACATATTTTGAGTGACAGGGAGCCGCAGCAGAGAGGTGAAAGAGCCACATGTGGCTCCAGAGCCACAGGTTGCTGACCCCTGATCTAGTGGGACAAAGAAGAAGGGCTTTCTCCATGGGAGCTCTTTCCCTGTGAAACATCATCCCTGCAAAAATAAGATTGGCCATCATCTTGATGCACTTTTGAAAGGCCCTGAAGGCATGATTTTACTAGTGGGCCTGGGAATCCCAGGATGATATGGTGCCAATCAAGTGTTTTGTTGCCAGGGGTAGGGGGTTTAATTAGGTTTTGTATTGGGGTTTTATTGTAAGCCATGGAATCACCATGAGTAAGTTGGATGGTCATATAAATTAATCAACAAACAAACAAATGAATAAATAGTACAAAACATATAGAAAATGCCTGACTGTGGTTTCAACCAACATCTTATCTTCTCATCTTCTTCAGGGACTGATCTATACTAAGTCCACATGTTTCTATAGCCTAACAACTAGGATTCAGAAGTCTGCTATCTGAAGGCAGCATGTAGTCCCTGTAAATAATCATTATTGAATACAAAGTTCATTTTCTTTGGTGCCTTCAATTTGTCTTAATTTCCTCTGTGGATACATTATATTTTTAGGTGACCCAGTTCTTTAAATGATGTAATTGATCTATAGCTTTTATCTTATTGTTTTCTTGTGCTTTATGTTTTAAAACAAAATCTGGAGTTTGAAGGACAATGAAATGCAGTAAATAAAACAAAGTATGTGAGTTAAGGGGATGTGTAGCTGATAATGAAAACTATCACACATGCACTTTAGGGTAAACAGATTGTAATTGTTTTACATATTACAAAAGGGATGGTTGGAAAAGTTTGAGCTTGTGGCTCAGTCCCAAGCCTCAGTACCTGGCTTCATTCAGTGCACAAAGCCAGAGTGGACAACCTGTTTACCCCAAGGCTACATGGAGATCCCAAATGTCTTTCATATACGGCGCTTTCGTTCCATCTAAACTACAATTGTCAAAAATTACCAAGATTCCAATAAAATCATTTCAAGGCAAGGAAGTAAGATAAACTATAAGTGTGAATATGAAAAGTGAAACTTCAGGAACACGTCCCCATTCCTCCAAAGAAGAGGACACTCCCTGAAAATGTCAATGTGTGAAACTATATTGGTAACGATCTCACTACTTACTGTACCAAAAAAGCCCCCAAAAGATGGCTATTTCTAAACTAACCCGTCTCTGTCTCTGTCTCTGTCTCTGTCTCTGTCTCTGTCTCTGTCTCTGTCTCTGTCTCTGTCTCTGTCTGTGTCCCTGTTCCTGTTCCTGTCCCTGTCCCTGTCCCTGTCCCTGTCCCTGTCCCTGTCCCTGTCTCTGTCCCTGTCCCTGTCCCTGTGTCCGTGCCTCTGCCTCTGCCTTGTCCCCGTTCTTGTCTCTGTCCATGTCTCTGTCCATGCGTCAGGGTTTCAAGTAATAAATCCATAGCAAGCAAGACTCTGAGGCAGGTAGATTCCCCAAAGAATACTTTTATTGAAATTATCGTATTGGTATATATCTGGTGAAAACCGACTCCGAAGTCTCCCGCGGTTTCCCCTAATTAAAAGTTTTTCTACTTTCTCAAAACAATCAGTCACATGGTCCAATCATGGTGCAGACTGGCAGCCTGGTAGCATCACTCCACCTTTCTCCAACCAGGTGTGAAAATGTCCTTGGTTCCCAAGAGAAAATATGTTCTTTTGGCTACAGATTCCCCTCTATCTCAGTTCCCCCCTCCCTATCCCTCAGCTCCATTGTGGCAACACTGAAGTGGTCAAAATGGCTTCAGTCAGGTCAGCTTCAGGGTTTGACACCCTGTCCTTGTCTCTGTCTTTCTCTTTTGGTCTGAAAATCCTAATGAGGAGACTGAGATTGCCCACTTAGACTGCAGAGGTGAGTCTGGTTCAATTTTGACTGGAAATTTTAACTTAAGCCTTTCCATTTCTAGATTAGTGTCCTAATCACTGCTTTGCATATTCTCTATGCAAAACTAGGAAAAACTCCCATCCTTATGGACAATACTCCCTTTTAAAAACTGTATAGCCATTTTCTCCTGCCAAATTTAATTTAAAAAGAAAGAAATACTTGCCAGGAATAAATTACTTAACATTTGTTACTCTGGCAAAAAACCTGTATGTAAATAGATATTAGCTCATAGATCGCTTTTCTAACTGTGAAATATTTAAATGCTATTTATGTCACAAATGGAATCATATTCTATGTGTATTCAAGATGCAGGAAGTAAAGGAGATCCAGTATTTAGTATCCAGGGCTGCTATTGGTGGGATCAGATGTTTTCAAGGGGCAATGCAATCAGGAGTTTTCACTGCATTTTTCTCTTACTGTTAAAAATCAACTGAGATTCAGAAGAATCAATTGATTTATACAGTGGTGGGATGCTGCTGGTTTAACTACCGGTTTAATGAGTGCATGCTTTGGGGGGGGGCGCCTCCATTCTTGCACACAGTGCTGAGAATGGAGCATTTAGAAGCTCAGCTGCTTAACTTTCAAGTCAGCAACAGTAAGTAGAACAATGGAGGGAGGGGGAATCAGCTGTGCCGTATGATTGAGATGAGCTACAAAGCAGGAAATAAAGGACAGGATAGAGCGGGGGTAGGTGGGCAGGGCCAACTGATCATTGGCGCTACCGGTTTGCCTGAACTGATCCGAACCAGCTGAATACCACCTCTGGATATATATGAAGGAAGGTTTATGGGTTCTTTAAGTACCTCACTGCAAAATTAATCTCCTAAATTACCAGCTTTAATACCTTGTTTAAAGCTCTTAGGAATAAGATGGGATGGATCTCAATCAAAGCAACAACAGTTCTCAATCTGGGTTTAACTTTTCTGAGACTCACAGTCATCTCAGTGATGCAAAACAGGACCATAGGTTGAAAACAAGCCCCCCTCATGATTTTGTTTTGAGGGGCTTCAGCAGTTCTTAAGGTCAATATGTGCATGTTACATGGAAACTTAATTTTCACCTTAAACATTGAGAAAAAAATTCCAATTTGCAGTGAAAATTTGACTGAAGCATTTTGAGGTTCTTGGGTCTAGTTCCATATTCTTGTGTAAGGTATACTTAGATAAAGTTCCAAATGATCTTCCATGTCTTAACTGGAAATAAAAGCTAACCAAATCTAATTTTCTATCATGCCGCTCTTCTTTTTATACTGAGGAGTGTGAAGAGAAGGAAATGTGATATATGACATTTGTTTCTATGGTGGTTTTTTTTTTTCTTGATCAAAGCTTGTTGCTTTTGTAGCCAAGCAGAACATTTATTCTGATCAAAAGGTTTCATAAAGCACTCGAGACTAAAAGCACTTTCCAGTAAGGATTTGGGTGTTTCTTTTCTATCTCACATGTTCCATTGTGTATCTCTTATGCATATTTTGAATGATCTGAAAGACAAACTGTACTTTGCCAGATTTAAAAATAGAAAATAAAATGTTTACTTCCTCTTCTCTTCTATAATTGTATTTTGCAGTCATAGTCTAGCAGTTTATTCTAACTAAAGTTCCTGGGAGGTTTGCCAAGCAACCATGGAATAAAAATCAATTTAACAACTGCATGGTGTCAGATAGTAATC